>NC_083317.1:32757361-33057361 GCF_963455315.2 Globicephala melas
AAAAGTATAAGTAGATAAATAGAAAAGCAGAAAAAATTATAATTTGCATTAGTTTTTAAGTTCAACTGTTTCACTACTAAAACTAACCTAGTAAATATATTTGCCAGATCTGGCTTTAACTGAAGGTAACAAACCAAAACTATTTCATTTAAACAGATTGACGATAATCTGCAAACTCTATGACACAAATCATAATGAAAAGGGGAACTATTTACTCTCTTTTCTCATAACTAATTTGGAAGATCTGAATATTGAAAAAAATTAACTGCGCCTATATGATATTTCCTGCAAACACAAGTATCATCGAATGATATGTACCTGGTATTCTTACCACTTTAAAATGTATTGACAAACTAAAATGGTTATTTTGGTCCTGCTTCAAGTCTTTTCATTAAGTCCATGAATTATTATAACTTCTTGAGAAGCTAGGGCAAAGGATTGATGCACTTCCTTCTAACGTGTTTCATTCAGAATTTTTAAATTAAGAAACTGATCAAATATTTCTCCCTGTAAAAGTGTGATTTTTATCCATATCAGTCTACATAAATATATTTTAAACATTAAGTGGCCCAGGACTTCTTTCATAGCTAATAAAAATGTTTTTGGTAAATGTAAGGTTTGATGCATCAAGCCGGATTCTTTATATTGTGAACTGTCAGCAATTCCACCTCTCTATATAGATGTGCTTTGGAAGGTAGATCAACTCTGATGTTACTGTTCCTATTTTAAAAAGGAAACCAGCAAATCTGTAGTTAAACAGAAACAAAATCTGTAAATAATTCATGCACTAAAATTTAACGGAAAGATGAACTATTTCTTGTCAATCAGCAAAGTAGAGGCCAACTAGATAGATAGTACACTTACAGGAGGGCAAAAGGAAAATTGATTTGAATGTCTTAATGAACCATAATCAAATGATCTCTCTCCATTTACAAGTCTTCAAACAATTAGAAAGTGAAAAAGTTGGATTTGCTGATTGTTGACGCCTGAACTTCATTTTCAGCCTTGACTAATCCATAAAGTTTTTTCACCTCTGTTTTCTACATGAAGAAAAGCAGACCAACTGCATAACTTTTTTCTAATTTTAACTCTTTATTTCTCTCTGTCTCATCATTGAATAAATAGGGGGTCCATGAATCAACTTTAGAGCAATCTCTCATCCTCCAGAAATTATATATAAAACTGTAAAAGTTCATGCCTGCATGCCCTTTGTTCTGGGAGAAAAAAAACACAGCTTCCAGAATTTACATAGAATCGACCCCTTCCCAAAAGGGGAAAAGTTGAAATGACTTGCCATGTCACAGTGCAAAAGTAAACTTTAAATAATCCCAAATAGGGACTTGCTTTTTAAAGTAAAATAGTTATGAATATAGTATGTTACATTAATATTGTTTTATACTCTGAGTTTTAAAAACAGAAAGTCCAGCTACAATCTCAGAAAAGGAGTTTACAATCTACTTATAATTTTGTTATACTTTTATTGTACGTAATGTATTTAACTCAACTCTTTGGGCAATATAACACATTAAGGGGAGCTAGGTGGGCCACATACCTGGCTATTACCTCTTTGAGAAGAATGTAGTATCAAATTTAATTTTTAAATTTTTATTGGAGTATTGTTGATTTACAATGCTGTTAGTGTCCGCTGTACAGCAAAGTGAATCATTTATACATATAAATATACCTATGTTTTTTTAGATTCTATTCCCATATAGGTCATTACAGAGTATTGAGTAGAGTTCCCTGTGTTATACAGTAGGTTCTTATTAGTTATCTATTTTATACAGGGTGTTATGTCAACCCCAATCTCCCAATAGTATCACATTTTATTAAAGTTGCCCTCAATAGATTTGTGTTTGGAGATCCAAATTCTTCTCTTCCTTATTAACCAGATTTACCAACATTCCCTCTCTCTCTCTCTGTCTCTCTCTGTCTCTCTCTCTCTCTCTCTCTCACACACACACACACACACACACACACACTTAGTTATTTTGAAAGAAAAAAATGCATGTTGGGTCAGCTGGGCACCCTTTTGATCGAAGTGTTAATCAGATAGTTTACTTTGATTGGATTATTTATTCAACCAAACCCCAAATAAATTTTAAACATGTTGATTTCTTTTGCTAACAATTTATTAAATGTATAGTCTCTCAAACTAATAAAACTAATGCTGAGTCAAAAGCATCTTTGTTAAAACTACAGACTAACATAAATTGAAAAAGTTTGGAGCTTAAGCCAGCAAATATAAAAGCACTACTGGGCTTCCCTGGTAGCACAGTGGTTGGGAGTCTGCCTGCCGGTGCAGGGGACGTGGGTTCGTGCCCTGGTCCGGGAGGATCCCACGTGCCGCGGAGTGGCTGGGCCCATGGGCCATGGCCGCTGGGCCTGCGCGTCCGGAGCCTGTGCTCTGCGGCAGTGAGAGGCCCGCGTACCGCAAAAAAAAAAAAAGCACTACTAATAGCCTTTTATATCTATGCTGACAAGTGATTAAACCATTAAAATTCTCATAGAATAATCATTCAATTTATACTATAGTCTTCAGTCATATTTTTCTATTTAAAAATTATGTTCTCTATGTCCACAGTGAATTCAGTTACTGTATGAACTCAAGTCACATAAATGCACGTTTCAATGTTTACATGTACACTATTTTGCCCAACACAGAGCACATTAATAAGGTGGTACAATTAAAAGTGAAATATGTCAATGCAATCAATGAAAGAACTGGTAAATATTAATAAGATCAAAGCAACTCACCTGAATGATCTCATGTAGATAGACACTTCCTGAAGCTTTGCTGTACCAGACTTCTGTGAGGTAAACTGAAAGCTAAGTAAGCAGCCAAAAATGATGGCAACCACTCACTTCAACTACATAACTGCATAACTAGGTTCACTTTCTGAATATCAATAGATGACCTATTCTCTATTACCTCCAGAAAACTGAACTACTATGTGAGTGTGTGTGTGTGTGTGTGTGTGTGTGTGTGTGTGTGTCTTGTGTGTCTGTGGGAGTGAAACTGATTGAAAATTACAGATAATAGGATTAGGATTATAATGAGCAAAAACTATTTTCTAATTGCAGCTATTTTTACATCCATGCTTAGTTTCCCAAGAGAGAAAGTTTCCATTTTTCAATCAGAGTCATGATGTTAACAAACTGTGGATCACCAGAAGCACTCACATCATTAAATATTGATGGTCATAACACATCAAAAAAGCAAATGTTGACACTGACAAGTAACGCACAGACAAGAGGATATGACTAGGAGAGATCAGAGCATGTGTGTGTAAAATTAAAGGAAAACAATCTCATAAAAGTAAATTAAAATATTATGAAAAGGGTGAAAATAAACAACTGTAAAAATATGATAGTTAAAAGACAAAATGTATATAATGTGCATCACACATTGTTCTTGATTAAGAAAATGACATGATAATAAAATAATTATAGTCAGAATCAACACTGTGTTTTATATTATAGTGTTCCTTACTACAAATTATTAGTACTAGTTTGTGACTTATATTTAAAATTATAGTAGTGATTATATTTAATTCACACTACCCTTTGAAAATATAATAAAGTGACTCATCTTTAGAATAATTTGAATCAAAGGAAAATTTAGATTTGATTATTACAGTGCAAACCCATAATGAGTTACTTCTCTGGCTTTGAATAGAACTGAGTGATAACTGTCATTAGCATTCCTAGCTATAAATTAAAAAGGATTATAATAGTGCTGAAATAAAATCATTCAAGCAGAATCTCGTTTCATAAACAGTACCACAAGCTGAGGACTAATATCACATGTATATTATTGTTATGTCTGCACTGTTGGGTGATAACGATTTTGACTGTAATTCATGGTGTGTTTTAGGTTGTAGAAGCAATAAAATATTGATCTTCAGCATGTCCAGCCATTATTCAGAAGATTAGATCAATTTATGAGAGGCAATAAACTGTAAATGAGTGACCTTCCAAAGGCCAAAAGTAATTCCAAGGTAAAATTATCGCATATCTAGGGCTCCAGATGAAACCTAAGTTCCTAAAAGTCAGATATTGGAATAATATATAGTTTTGAGCTCAAATCATATAATAAGTTATTTGGAACCATTACTCTATAAATATAATATTAAATATGTTACCAATGTTTGATAGCATGTGTAGAAAGTTAATAGTTTATAGAAATTTTTAAAACTTTTTAACAAATTATTATTTTTTATACATCTTTATTGGAGTATAATTGCTTCACAATGCTGTTAGTTTCTGTTGTACAACAAAGTGAATCAGCCATATGCCTACATATATCCCCATATCCCCTCCCTCTTGAGCCTCCCTCCCACCCTCCCCATCTCACCCCTCTAGGTCATCACAAAGCACCGAGCTGACCTCCCTGTACTATGCTGCTGCATCCCACAAGCTATCTATTTTACATTTGGTGGTGTAGATATGTCAATACTACTCTCACTTCACCCCCTACGTGTAAAAGAATGAAATTATAACACTCCCTAACACCATACACAAAAAATAAACTCTAAATGGATTAAAGACCTTAATGTAAGACCAGACACTATAAAACTCTTAGAGGAAAACATAGGAAAAACACTTTTTGACATAAACCACAGCAAGATCTTTTTTGATCCACCTCCTAGAGTAATGAAAATAAAAACAAAAATAAACAAATGGGACCTACTGAAACTGAAAAGCTTTTGCACAGCAAAGGAAACCATAAACAAGACAAAAAGACAACACTCAGAATGGGAGAAAATATAGAATTTTTTTAAGATAAAAACCTTTTTAAACTCAAACGTGTAAACAAACCTAATAAACATATCATTTAGTGCAACTCAGGTTCAAATAGTAAATTTATGAAAGGAATCAGTTTTCTAAAAATATGAAAATAAATGCCATAGTTGATGTAGAAAAATACTACCATTACTTCATTTACAAAAATGGAAAAAATTGGCAGTTAGTTTCAGAAAATAAAATGATATAAATGTTCCCTACATGTTTTGATTTAGTAAAAATTTCTGTTCAAATTGGTTCATTACACAGTAGACTACTTTGAATTATAATTAATTCACATGTCTATGTGATATATGCTCAATTATTAACCCTCAATGGAAGGACAGTCTATTTGACTTACTTCTAGCAACAACACTATGATATCTGTGGACAAAAATTCATTGAATATTCTGGAAAATCATAGAAGTATTTTTGTAGGTTTTCCAAATTTAACATAATTTTCTGAGCCTTTTGTATTGATACCAGAGATTAAATGTCTCTATACAAGTTTGAAGATTAAAGAAAAAAAGAGGTGGAATTGAAGAAATATATTTTAACATGATAATAGAATTGTAAAATAAATTGTGCCACTCTAATTGTAAAGACATTCTTGACGGAATAAGAAAATGATTTACGAAAATATGTCAATAGCATATGTTGAACATTAAAAAGCTTTATTAGAAATAATGTGATACCTCAAAAAGATTAAACATGCAATATTCAATGAAAAATCTTATTATGTGTCAGTATGTGTATTTATAATACACTCATAACACAACCCTTTTTTGATTAGATGAAACACATTAATTTGATCCATATAATCATAAATACTGAACAAAATATTTGTGACATAATTCTAGAAATGTTAAGTTATAGCTGTTTGACAAATATACTAACATTACTACGGTTGAATTTTTTTAAAAGACTAAGAAAATACATGATTAGGTAATGAAAATTTATTATCTATTTACAAAATTTTAGCTAAGATTATTCTGATTGCTTTTCTCTAAAGATAAGTTATTACATGGTATCTAAGGGAAAAAGCATGGCATTCTGAAATGATACAATGCTATCCTAAATTAATCATAAAGTATTTTATAGCATGTGTATATTATACTCTGAATTATAATACCCATTGTCCAGCTAAAGAAGAAGTAGTGAAACAAAAGAGTAAAAGTTAGAAACACAAAAGTAGGCTTCTAAGCAAGAAAAACACAAATCAAGAAAATCCAGTTAAAAATCTGAAACATGATTTCCTTTTTTTTTCCTGGCAGGAAAGAGAGATTTAGTCCAGGGAGTCTTTCACCTTTCAACGTTCCTAATATACTGTGTAGACCATGTCCTATCCTAACTCACAGTTAGATATACCAAACAAGATTGGGAAGATCCTGTGTCACATACCACCGGTGAGGTGGCAGATGGACTGACATAGGATGAATAATATCATCATGAATTTTGGAGTCAGACAATCCAAGCTGGGTTCAAATCCTGGCTCTACTAACTGTTAAAATGGAATTAATTCTCTTTCACAAAGATTTTTCAAAAATTAAATGAAATCAGTGCAGAGAAGAGCAAATAGTGAGTGCTCAGTGAATGGTATCCATTGATGATAAATGTATTATTTATTACTCAGGAATTAAAGACACAGTAAACTAGATATATTACAGTCTTTAATTACATTTATGATTAATTTGTAAAGTTTGTTTATAAAATTTATCCTCAATTACCAATGGCTAAACATTGTAACAAAGAAGAGAGATTATTCATGTAAATAATTCTTTTGGAAAAATGCCACAAAGTTGTCATTTAATTAAATTATCAATATGAAATTATTGATAATTTAAAGAAAAATGACAAATTACCAACACATTCAATCAAATTTAGCTTTTAGCTTTCATTTCAGATAGTTATTTTTTTTATTTCTGTAGACCACCCAATAATCTTAGTCACTTCATTAAAATTACCTTAAATTCCCACTAAATAATTTCCAAAATATCTTTTAATCAATCAGAAGTCAAGATATAATAATTAAACACCTATCTTATAGCAAATTCTACTCTATAAAAACCAGATGAAGAGCAACACATTGTCCAAATATGCTACATAATTGGTAATTGGTTTTGTTTGGTTAACTTACAGTGGAGATATAAAAGTAATATAATAAATATATAATGTTACATATATAGTGTAATATAACATATATAAAATATATATTATGCAGGAACACTAAGCATGGAATGGGGACTATTCAGAGAAACCTGAGACAAATGGTCGCTTGTTTTCACTGAGTCCACAGATATTTTTTGTACTAACAGCAGTGTATAAAAGATAAGCCTTTTTTCTTTAAGCCTTTTTTCTTTTTCTTTCTTCTTTTTTCTAGGGTGGTTATGTTGGATCAGTTCTCATAAATTTTGTTGTCACATGACTTGGCTTCTCATGTAATTTGATATATTTATATAAAATAATGACATTTCTGGGTTCAATGTTTCATGATTTTACTATAGCATTTTCTATATTCTAACTGAATTGGTCAGACTAGTTCCTTTGATTCTACTTTTACAAATAATTTGTGCATTTAGATACATTCTCTTCATCCATGTTACTATGTATCTGTTTTTGTGTTTTGTACACTAAACACTTTTCTCAGCCTTTATGGAAATTTGACAACTCTAGTAACTTTAACTGTTCTAATTCATAATCATACTTTTACCTTAAATTTCACTTTTCTTCCTCTTTTAGTGGTCATTCAATTAAAACATATTATTAATTTATTATCTAATTCTTATAACTAATAGAATCATATTATCTAATTCTTATAACTAATAGAATCATAAAAATTAAGTCAGTGGCAATTCTACCGATCAAATAATTATTGTAGTCATTTTACTTTTTATTATCTACTTTAATCAGACTGCATATATATATCAAATACCATGTTGTGTGTGGATCTGTGACTTTTACATCAATTAGACCACTCAGGTTTACCATATAATAAATTTAACTAAAAAAATGCCATTCTTGATAAATTAGAGTTTATTTCCCATCCGTTAAAATCAAAGTGTATTATGATATACCACGAAAGTGAATCAAATTTTATTTCAATAATTGAACTCCTCGAAAACTCAGAATGGACTAAACGCAAACATAAACAGTACATATTGGTAAACAGACAAAGTAAAACTAAACATTTACCTCCTACTAGACAGCAACTGACTAAACTTTTCCTTGGCCAATTCTAGTCAACATTTTGATGTTTCATTATATGCTTCTCTAGTTTCTTTAGACTAGTGATTTTCAAATATTTTCTGCAATTAGTATATATTTTAATGTCTTTGTGTGCTTTTTAAAAGAGAAAATGCAAAGAAATACAAGCACAAATGGTATATGTTTATAGTTTTCTTGTTGTAAAATACTTCACTAAAACAGTACAAAATTATGAAATTTCTTCTATCACCAAGACACCTAAGAAAGTAAATGTTAACTTGTGGGCATTCTCTGTTTGTTTCATGCCATGTTTTCAAAAACTAGAATTTTTGGTGACATATTTATAACTTTAAGATACTCATCATGCTAAATAATCCAGTAGTAATTATAACAAAATCACCACTGTAGTCTAAAAATATGTCACAGTGTCCAATAAAAGCATTCACAATTGTCACATTTCCCTTTTTGCCCTGAGGCATTATGTTATGTTTGAGTAGAACTAATAGTTATGACTTAACATTCTTATATACTTACAAGCCAAATTCATACGTATCCTGTTAAATTTGCATTCTTTGCTTTGATTTTTGTTGTAGTGAAGTTGTGTCACATCTGTTTGTCACAGCAAATTATAACTTCCTTACACTGCTTCATATTTTCTGCTCACTGAATACTGTATCTGACATTACACACTGCATAGTCTGTTGCGACATCCGAAAGGGGTTCAAAGCATTGCATAAGATCCACTATTCTGAAAAAGTGATTATTCTCACACCCATTATTCACATTGAAATCCACCTCTTTTAGGCTACGGTGTTTTCTCTTTTAATTCCTCCATGCTTCTGGAGCAACTCTCCAAACACTGTTGGTTTCAGTCATTGACATCATCATCTAGGCTCAAAGTTATCTGATAATCTTTCCCTCATCTATTTCACCTGTCCCCTTCATATTCCAAAAATTCACTAGCAATACATGCTTTTCAAATGATAGTAGCTACCATTTACTGAGTACCTTCTATGGATGAGATATTGTATTAGATACTTTATAGTCTTTATGTAATCTTTACAACCACACCACAAGGTAAATATTGTATCCTTTAAAAAAACAAACAAGTAAACCAAAAAACCAGTCTGCAAGTTCCCCAAGTTCACACATTCCATACAGAATCCAAGTAAGCTTGACACTAAAGCTACTGCTTTTTTTTAATATCATCTAGCTTATTTACTATAATAAAGCAATCTGTTAAAATGACTGATTCCTACATATACTTGATAAAAGCTTACAAAAATGAAATAGGAAAAAAAGGGCAGCTCATCTTGAAAGAAGCAGCATGATACAGATAGTTAGAAAGTGAATTGAGAGAAAGATTAATGTTAAACCTTGTGGTTGAAACTTGAATAAACCATCTACCTTGTAATGATTAAAAAACAATTTCCAGACCTTCCCAGAGTGTGTGGAACTGCTTCCTGTGCATCCGGAGCACATTAAGAAACACTTGACCCACATGAACTTGTTCTACCCAAATAACACTTCTGAATTTGCCCCCCTGTCTCCACTAAAACTACTAGTTTCTTAAACAAGTCTTTCCTTTTCACATAAATTGTCTCTGGTCTTTCTTTTCAAACTTAATTTTGTTTGTCCTGTCTTCAGCTGCATTTAATATTTTAAAATGCCAAAAAATTATTTTGTGATAAGACAATCATTTCCAATTAATGTGTAAATTAAATTTTATGGTTATCTTGACAAAAATAACATTAATATTACCATTTTCACATATGATTCTGATTTCATATATCAATGCTACAGAAGATATTCTCTGCAATATCATTTCTTTACACTGAAAATATTACAAGGGGACTATATCTTTAAAATACACTATCTTATGTAAAGCAGGTTAATGTCACAAGAAAATCTAGGTGACTTTCGATTTGGCAATGGGTTTTTAGATACAACATCAAAAGCATGATCCCTAATTGAAAAAAATGATAAGTTGGACTTTATTAAAATTAAAAACTTCTGCTCTGTAAAAGACAGTGCTAGGAGAATAACTAGATAAGCCACAGACTGGGAGAAAACATTTGTAAAAGACACATCTGATAACAGACTGTTATCCAAAATATAAAAAGCACTCTTAAAAGTCAACAGTAATAAAACAAACAGCTTGATTACAAAGTGGACAAATGATCTAAACAGACACCTCACTAAAAACAAACAAACAAACAAAAAAAGAAAACATGGCAAATAGGCATATGAAAACAGGCCCAACATCAGATGTTAATACTGAACAGCAAATTAAAGTAACAATCAGTTACCACAACACACCTATTAGAGTGGCTAAAATACAGAACACGGACAACTCCAAATGCTAACAGGGAAATGGAGCAACACCAAACTCTCATTCATTGCTGGGGGGAAGGCAAAATGGTACATGGACAGTTTGGCATTTTCTTACAAAGCTAAACTTAGGTTTACCAGAAAAGTTCTTTGGTGGTGATGCTAAACATAGGATTCAATAAAATAAATTTTATTCCATTGGCAAATTGATTAAGTGAATATAATTAAATATGAGTTAATTACAGATTGATTAAAGAGTAACATTACCTTCTAATCAATATTAGCCAATTTTTAAATTATATCCACTATTTAACTGATGAATACTTAGCAACTACTCCTCTGTACATAATTAAGTTTTAGTATACTTTTGAAAGTATAGTATTATAAGCTGTTCTTATTATTCAATTGACATTACTTAGAATCTCACAAACTTGTGGGAAAAGAGCACAGTATCAACTAAAGCTATTTTTTTTCTACCTAAGAACTTCTGTGAAAAAATTACACAGCCATGTTAATTAAGACATGTTATGTTAATTTCAGCACTGTGCATATATTGCTTAGGAATTTTAAATCTCATGATAGTAGTAAGATCGCAAGTGAATAGGCTTAGTTTTCTGATGAATAGATTTCTAAACCTGAGAAAGACACTACATCTGGAAGAAAAAAAAATGAGCCTCTGAATGGATAAATTTTAATCACGCTTGTATTCTTATTATACTATTGTTTTCCTTTACGTTCACCAAGCTTGTGGCTTTAAAATTAGGATCTATTAAGAAGACCTGGGAACCAGCAAATATTTGTACCTTTACATAAAACAGCTTTGAGGAACATGAGGACTACGTCAGGCTCAGTTTCCCTCCATATATCATATTTCATTGGTTCGAAGTAATTTTTTTCATATTTTGGTTCTAAATTTTTATAGTTGATGGCATCTTACAATAGCTATGAGCCAGACAGCAATTTTGATATGATTGTCATTGACTGTGATGTGAATCCTTTGTCGTAACTGCTCACATTGCTGTCATTCCAGTTAAGTTATGTGCATTATGGGGGATATACAAGTTGAGTTTAACTATAATTTAAAATGTCTTCCACAATTCCTCTACAATTGAACATTGGTAGTAAACGTTATTGTTATTTGAGGCTTAGAAACAAAAATTCAGGTATAGATTCCACATTGTTGAGGAGGTATTTATTGTTGTAAAATGGCCACAAAACTATGTTTTTTTGTGAAACAAAAATTAAGCTACTTAATAAAGGAAAGAAGACATGCTTAGGTAGCGCAAAGTGTCTGCTTCCTGAGATATTTCAAAAGGATTGTTTGTCACCACCAAACTAAAGGCAAGAGAAATTGGCTACTCCTTCAGAAGGGATGAAAGAATCTTCAAAGCATTAAGAGGTTGGTTTGATTAATGTATCACACAGAACTATCCTTAAGACATTGTGTCACGGCTTAATTGGTAGTTATATTTTTTCTTAGATATACCACTGTCACCTTATATTTGGTGAAATTCAGTTTATTTAAAGAACATGAAATCAGCTATAAAATGTTAAAGAGAAGTAACACTCTTCTGAAACTATCTAAAAACCACAATTTTCTCACCATATTAGAAAATAAAAATCCAAGAAAAGAAAAAATATGTGCAGTGGAAGATATAAGAGTGATTATAGTCACAAAGTTATAAGAAAAATCTATAAGCCAGCGAGTAATGACACGTCATGAACAAAAACAACAACATAGGTTGTAGGGCCCCTACCCCCAGCTTATTGTAACAGTTATACCATGCTTATGACTCTGATTGAATTGCATGTCAAGCTATGAACCTATATTAGGTGAAACATTAAAGACCATTTAGATAGAAAAATGAGAAATTATTTCTATAGAATTATTTTCATATACAAATAATTCAGTCATTGGTATAGAAACCTCATACCAGTACCTTAGGAATTTAGAGAATGACTATTAACATAAATGGAAAAAATGTCATGTCATGATAAATTTTATATTACTTTTAAGAGGATAAAAATTATTTTTTAACCTCTATAGCAGTCTGTATGTATTAACCAGACCTATATGAATAATTCAGAATCCACACAAATACTGCTTTATATGTACACCTGTGTTTAAATATATGTACCAAAATACAAATATTATATATGTATATACACATGCATACACATATATGTATATTGTGACATTTATTTCTTATATATGTATGTATATATCTATATAGTTATAATATGTTATATCATAAAATGTCATGTCTTTCAAAATTTGCAGTGTGGATTATTTTCTAGGAAGAATGTCAGTTTTTTATACTTTCAAGGCCCACATGCATTCAACTTTTTGTGTTGAATTATTTATATGTTCTTTTTAGTAGTCCAACATATCCATTTTATTTACTATTCAATCAACAAAAGAAATCATTTTCAAAGCAATTCTCCCATGTGAAAACATGACAGAGGCTGGGTATGTTCATACAACAAAGGACACAAGCGTGTCGACATAGGAAAGCTGCAAGTAAAGAGAAAGAATAAATGAATGCTCACTAGGCAATCTAGGGAAAATAGTTGAATGAATTAATGACAGTATCTCTGGCAAATAGAGAATTTTTTACAAAAGGTTTTCTCTACCCTCAGGCACAATTACAACAGCTGTACCATATAGCCTCTATCAGTCATAATCTAGAACAGAGCCTCTTTCTATTAACCAGGCAATAGAGGAGCAAAAATTACTTAGACTAGTCCATATGAGGCACTCTGTTGGCTGCAATGCATTCTGATGGCTTAATTAAGTGAAGCATGGGGCACATGGGGTTTTTCAAGCCAGGTTCATCACAAAGGCCGTATCATCAAAGCAGAATGGTCCTGGGCTCTACAGCTAGATTACAAAGATGAGCTTCTTCATTGAGTGTCTTGCAGCTAACGGGGCCTGTTAGTTTGCTTCCATCTACTTAAACAATTAGATGAAGTCTTACACTAGTAGACCAAGGCTAATGAAGAGCCATGGAATTGAGTACAGCTGGCAATTCCTCTCTTAATTAACATCTCATCTGTAACTGAGTGATGTTCTTTAGAAAGTAAGGAATGCATTTTATTTTTTTCTTTAAGTATTTCTTCTTTTTAGAGACTTGACACTTCTATTGATAAGGTTTCCAATCCTATTTAACACCCACAGCATGCGTTATAAACAAGAAGTAAACAAAGATCACATTACGATGCCAAATGACACATAATCTAAGAATTTTAAAAATGTGTTTGTGTCCGTGAAGGAATATGAGGGAAAAGTCTGAGAAACACAATTACACTGAGAGACTAAATCACGTGTACTAGATATTTTAACAATGATTTACTCCATAATTTGATTGTATTATTGATCTTATGAACACTAAGTTTAACTTGGTTAATTGTCCAGAAAAGTTTGAATGGCATTAATATCCATACAAGAGATAATAGCAAATAATACATATATATGAATATATATATGAATGGTGACTTTAAATCACATTATAAATTCATTCTGAATTTAAATCCAGCAAACCACATAAAGCAAATATTGGCTCTAAAACCAAATGGAAGTATGCTATTACCCAAATATTTTCTCTACTTGATCTTGTAAAAAAATTATATATTGTAAATCATCAAACAATAAATACATAAAATCAAATCACAGTGTAGCACACTGTGCCTTCCTAATTTCATTAATGATGTCACCATGGCCTACCCTCCAACAATGAATCTTGGGGTCATTCTTGATGCCTTGCTCTCATTCTCCCTCCACTTCCCATCATCACTCAGTTTTTCTAACTCTATATCCTACACAGTTTTCCAAACCTATCCCTTTCCTATCTCTGTTGTCCCATGGATAGTGAGGCGTCTGCTGTATTTTTTAGCAACCTCTTCCTCTTGTTAATTTATTCATTTATCAAGAAACATTCCAATAATTTCTATGTACTACTTACATTTTTAGGTATTCATAATACTTTTGCAAATCTCCAACAGTGTTTTCTCCTCTTCTATCATAATGATAATTTACAATTAGAAAATTAGGTGTGTAACTGATTTTTATTATTTTTCCTCCACAGAGAAAGAGAAAGGAAGAAGATACCAAGACTATCTTCATTTCCATCTCCTCCAACCTTACAACAGTACCGTGCAGTATTAGATGTCAAATAAATATTTGTTGAATTAATAAATAAAAAATAAAAGAAACAATTTGATGCACCACATTTCCACTAAATTACAGTTAAAAAAAACCTTACTAGGCTACTCCCCACCTTTAACTCTCTCATTGACTCCTTTTTGACCAGAGTTTACATTTAAAGCTGCTTAGCTTAGTATACAAGACTCCTCAAGATTTGAACTTCAAATTACTCTCTCGACTCATCTCCAAACATCCCTTAATATTCAATTTTCCTTTCTACCAAGCCAAACAAGGGTTCTCACAGTCATCATAGCTGTGTCTCTTGGCACAAGCCTGAGATTTTCTTTCCTACTCACTCCTTTTCAACCAGACAGAACTCCTAAAACTCAAGTATCTAGCCCATAGTAGGTGCTTAATAAATGCTAACTTTCCAATGGACTCTTACCTTCTTGTTCACCTGCTCCATGAAGACTTCCATGTACTCCTAAAGTTGTTGCTGTACAGAACCTCATCCTTACTTACAGGACATATCTGTTTTCCCTCGGTGGCACTTGTAATTAGCTACTATCCCACTACAACCATATAGCACAGACTAGGCCAGTGACACTCATTTATAAATAATAATGAGATTATTATCAATGTTAGTAAGAGCAACTCCATACAGAAAATTCTCTCAGTGTCCCAAATTCTTTGATCGTTGTATCTATAATTCAGATACAAATAACACAAGGTAATTCCGACATTCTTTCTGAGGAGTAAACTGACATAGGGAGAGATTAAGTTATTGACCAAAGTAACACAACTAAGATATAGAAGAGATGTGGTTCAAATATAGCCCTTTTGAACCAAAAGCCACCTTTTCTCCACTAAGACCTTCTGATAATCTTGATGTTTCCTGAGCAGTCTTTCTTTCCCTTCCTTCCTTCCTTTCTTCTTTTCTTGGTATGTGTGGGTTCTTTAATATTTTTGTAAAAATTAAATTCCAAGAAGTAACATTCAGAAATATCTGGTTTCTTTTATTGTATGATTTTCTTCTAGCTTTCTATAACGCTTATAGAAATGTGTAAAACTAAATTTTTATTGTAAGTCGTTTGTAGTGAATATTGTTTCTAGATATCATATTTAGGCATAAGTCATGAATTAATACTTTGTCTTTTCATGGTCCTTAACAGAACTGACTTACCTACTAGACACAATGATATAGTGTCAGCTAACAATACAGTTGGGGCCCATGAAAATACTTTAGTTCGTTTTAAAATCAAAAGAAGAAAATAAACATTTATAGCCAAATATTATATTCATGTTGATGCTAACACAATTTTAAAATATAATGCTTTATATTATCTCATAGCAAAAAACCCAGAAAGGCAGAAGTACCCATTAGTCATAGTGCAACCCTGATTCTTAGTTCTTTTATACAGAAAATTTGCATAATTGATACATTATTCTAATTTGGATATAAATTCCCAGCCACTTAATGTCTGAGTCAATAGTTTATTAAGACTTGGACAAAGTTTAGGAAAAATTGTACCCATTAAGGAAAACTAAGTTAGAGTCCTGTAAAGTCATTTTTAATTATACAGGTTAATTTTCACTGATCTTTTCATTTGTTCAGTGGCTTTTTTCTTGAGCTATTGACTTTCAAAATTATATTTTTGAAACTGTAAATATTATTATGAGACAAAAATAGCAAGAAACATAAGTAAAAACAAGGCAAAATAAAACAGCAGTAGCCTTAAATCTGCTCCCCAAATCCCTGCAATATATAAATGTCTTCAAATACTTTCACCTCTTTCTAAAGGAAATCGTTCCTATATACTATGTAGTTTTGAATGTATTCAACTATTTCTTATATCAACCTAAACTTTTGTCAAAAGCCGTAGTTCTTAAATTTTCTGGGTATTACATTAATTGGGGATATTTGTAAAACTGTAGGTTCCTGGGCTCCAAAACCAGGCTCTCTGTTTCAGAGATTCTATCATGGGCCCTTGGAAACTTTATTTTTAATAAACATTCAAAGTGTTTCTGAAAAAAAAAAATCACGGAGGACATGTTGAGAAACACTTCTCTAGTCATACAGATTTATTAAGTAGCATTTATAATCAAATCATATTTTTAATAGTAAAAACTCTACCAATGCATAATTGGAAGAGTTAAATAACATTTGAAAGTACTTTTAAACCTAAATATTATATTCTAATAGAAGAGACAAGTAACCTTGTAAATGTTTTAAATTAATTGATAAACGTCTGAATAGTCAGTGCAATTTTAAAAAAAGCAAACTGCCTATGAACAAGCAACACTATAGTTTCTAAGTGATATGCATTTTTCTTATCACTGCTCATGGCTACTGTGCTTACAGAAACTAATCACAACTATTGAAAAAACATTTCTGTGGATAAAACCCTTTGCAGAATGCATATATGCAATATTATTAGTTAAATAAATTTGACAAATAATGAAAGAAATGTTTAAAGAGTCTATCACATTTCAATTGCAGAAATTTACTTTCAATTTTTTTTTGGTTAGCAGATCTTAAAAATTTGAAATAATTCCTCAAATCTATTCAAAATCTGTCAGGCATGTAAAAAATAAATCACAAAAATTAGGAATATATGAGGATTGTATGTAGATACTTCCTATTATTTCTAGAATTTTACATAAAGAATACTTTTGCTAAAATGTACAGCTTATCTGTGGATGATGATTCAAACCCAGATAACACTTAGCTCCTTGCAATTACCTTCCTTTGGATAAAGCAGCAAGGAACTGAAGTGGTGGGATGGGTGGGGAGGGTAAGCAGTAAGTCATTTCAGACAATTTCACACTCAAGGCTTGTTGACATGAGGCAGGGCAAAGGAAATAACCCTGTCAGCTCCTGCATCTTTAATGAGGGACAGTGCTGCTGCACATTCAGAGAAGAGAGAGGGAAAAATAAATTACATTTAACTTAAAAGAGGGCTGTTGGATTTATTCAAACAGAAATGCAACCTTGTACGCTTCCCCATCCCCACATATTGCCATTGAAAATCTTACAATATACAGCTAGAATTCAACATTTTTTTTTACCATCGGTGTTCTTCAAATTTTCAATTCAATCCACTATGTGTGAAATGTATACTTTTAAAACATATCCTTTAACATTTATCTTTTATTGTCTTTCTGACATCTGTTGCAATCAGAGGTAGATGTTTAAAATGGAAAGATAGGTAACTGTCAGATTTCTTTGTAGCAGATTAGATAAAGATGTGGCCTAGCCCAGATACAGCATGCCTCAAAGATAACCGCAGCTGGTTTAAGAGTACTTTATATGTGAATAAGAGATGAGGAAAATTGACAGGATGAGCATCTAACAGTGGTTTTACTACAGAGCCTTTAATGAGCTCTATATGCAACGAAGGCTACAATTCACATGGTTGGAGAGGCTCAATCATTCCTAGAATTCACTTCTTAATTATTCCTTTTCTCTTAAAAAGGATCTACTTTGCACCAACAAGAGTATTTCTTCATTTAAAATGTACAAGTAATTTCTAGCCATCTCCCTAATATACCAACCACTTCACATACAATATTGTAAAACATAACAGCAGTTTTAAAAATGTATTATACAGGGGAACAACATAGAAAATAAACAAAGGAAGTGGGTAATCCATCAATTCAAGCATTGTTTTAATATTTAATTACACCAAGTAACCACATCACAGTTTGACTGAAAACCTCTTTATTATTGTGGTAATAAAATAACCTACATTACAATGGTTATCTTCATTGCTCCCTATTTGGTACCCTGAGGCATCTTGTTCTGGTAGATTCTCTACTAATAACTCACCATGTTCTATAGATCATATATTTCTCCTTAGTTTTTTAGAAACATGGTACATTTATTTTTTTAATTATCTGACTTTTGAAATAAATTTCTGATGAAGGAGGATATTCTTTCCTCAAGGGAAAGAGCGGAAGTAAATCAGCTGAATGAGAAACTATGTTTTTGAAAAAGTCGCTAATATTTGATCTTCCTGTCTTTGATCTTCTGAGCTATGCTAAACTCAGTCCAGGTCAAGGGCCTCTACGGAACATAATAAAGCTGGAACAGCAACAACAGAAAGAATCAGGATCTCACTTCATTCTGAGATTAACGTGAAGGAGAGGAGATTCTGAGGCTGATGACTCCTTTTAGCAGGTTTTCTAAGCTCCTTAGCCTGAAACCAAGGCTCCTGGATGGAAGGCAGTTATGAAAATGACTTCCACTCCGCAGATGTTCCTTTTGAAAAGCTAACAGCATATTTCTTTTGACAGGTAAATTGCTTTGAAATAATTCTTGAACTCTCTGGTCCTGAACAGGAAAGGCATTTAGCTTTATAAATCCCATTTTTGGGTACCCTTATTTCTTTTCAAGGTGTTGCCTCAAAACGGGCCCCAAGTTACTAATCCGTATGACATATTTTTGCTAACTGCTAACCAATTGATCACCTATGTACCTAATCTACATACTGCATTAAGCAATAAATTCATGTATTTTAAGTTCTCTTTAGTCTTAAAATGCTTGCATGTCAGAGAGAAATTGCAGTTTTGACAAATTTTGGAACCAAATGTTCAAGTTGATATGTCTTCTCTGAAATTATACAGTATCTTCTTGAATGAAAAGGTAACTTTGTATTCCACAGATAAACCTTACATCCCTACCACACACTGTATGCACACATTCCTTCTTCCATATATCTAGATAAGTAAAGATGATTCAAACCACACTTGACCATTTTGAGATTTGATTACCTTTTCAAGAACTAGATCATGGACTGAATTTGTTGACCTGGAGCAGTTATGAGCTGGCAAGGCAGTTTAAGGACAATTACACCTAAACCTCCAAAACTATATCTATATCTAAAACTGTAGTCACAGTTTCCAAAACACTTTCATATAACCTCTTTATCCTGATGATCTGAAAGACAATGAACTACTTTGTACTTATATTTGCATTTTTCATATAATCAAAAATGCTTAACATTTTTTCATATTGTCATTTTTTGATATTGGGTTCATTCATTCATTTGAATAAATAGTCAACAGAGTAGTGGTAAGAGAATAGAATGTAGGAACAGGTTAAAATTAAAAACTTGTCGTAATTTCAGAGTGTTAACCTAATATAGTACAAAGCAGCTAAATTAACTCTGTTACAACAGATTTTAAATTTTCTATATACTACCACCCTATGGAAATGTTTTTAACAGATCTAAACATACTTTTTATTCACAACTCCCTTATCTTCTAAATAAAATGTCAACCCAACAGAGGAAAAAATTCAAGCCCCAAGATTATTTGAAAATCCTGATTTGTGTGTGGATACACATAAGTTACAAATAGTTGCTGAATATTAAAATAAATACAACAATAAAATAAATAAAAATCAAGCTTCACATTTTGGTTTAACAAAACACCAAATACCATTCTTTTATGAATAACTCGGCTAAATTATGACGATATATTAAATATATTAAAGTTAACTACAATTTTCCCATAGTTTTAACTAAGAGGAGAGTTGAAATTACATTGTGATTAGTGTATCAACATATTTTTTCTATTTTCCTCTACCATAACATTAACTAAACATTGATTTAGTCAATTTCCTATAAAAGACTTTAAGTAAAGCTTTGTATATGTATCAACATATTTTTTCTATTTTCCTCTACCATAACATTAACTAAACATTGATTTAGTCAATTTCCTATAAAAGACTTTAAGTAAAGCTTTGTACAGCACCATTAATGAAATTATGACGTCAAGGAACCAGATTTCTAACATCACCAAAAACAACAGTAACCACGGCAGCAACAGAGCAGCATGTTGCATTTTTATTCTGACCTTGTTCAGCCTGTGAATTAGCACGTCACTACTCCAAAGGAATTTCAGTTTTAAATATTTTACTTTTTTTGAAGTTCCTTTTCCATGGTACTAACATGCATTATGACTTTGCTCTTCTTTTTGTTACCCATTTTTTCCTATTACAATTATTCTTGCACTTAATATAGTAACTTCTTACATGTTTCAGTAATAGTGAATTTTTCTGAATTTTCTTAGTTTCTCTAGGGAATTAATAAAATGCTCTGTATTCAAGAATAATATTTAATCTCTGAAATTTATCAGCACACATACTTAAGAAACCATTCACAAAGACTTACAAGGTCTAAAGAAAATGAACAAATTCAATTTACAACACACACAATAAAAAATGCATTTAAAGCAAAGAACGAATACGGATCAAGGTTTGATGAAACAAATGCATGGCACTTACCTGGAATAAGCTGTGCCAGGAACAGGTGGCTTTTTGACAAGCTGAGGAGTGATATTATGACCAAAAAAGGAGCATGTTTCCATTTCATCTTTGTCCCTTCCTTGCATTACACCCAGCCAGTGGTACAGATATGTTTTATCTGCGAGAAAAAAATCAACAGAATTTTTTTAATGTCGAGATAAAGACAATATTAAAAATATTTTGTGAAAAATCACAGTATAAATGCATTTAAAATATCATTTTTCAAAATGATAAAATAGTTAAAATGAATATAACTTAACACAAGTATATTTTAGGATATACATTTTGAACAAATGTAGTATTTATTAATTTTGAAAATTCCTTTCAATGAGATATAAATAGCAAATGATTCCTTGGTTTTCTCTATCCTTTAGGGGATGACGGTTTCTGATTTCCCACCAATTGAGTTAGAATGCTCTCATCAGGTCTAGAAAACCTGATGGTTATTCATTTACTAAATAAATATTTACAGACTGTTCATACGGAGCCAGTCACTATGCTACTTTGGGGACACAGCAGAAAAAAATAAAAACTAAATTCTTTCTTCATTCACGTACATAAGAAATTTGAGGCCATTTTAGTTACATCTCTTTATAAACAGATTCAAAACAAAAAAACCCAAACAACTTTTGTAGCTGTTCTCTTCTGAGAGGCACTGTGTATCAATCACAAAGGGCCCAAGAAACACAAGAAAGTGCCTTGTAGGCAACAGAGTCTTCAGTCAACAAGGCCTTTGACGAGATGATGACTCTAACAATGGCAGAATAAAACTACAGGTATTCAAGTAGATGACTGATCAGTTTTGCCTGGGAGGATTTGAGACAGGCTGGGACCTGGGACCCTTTGCTACAGTGTTGCAATGTTTGCACCTACACAAAGAAAATACAAAGAAACTATGAGACTAAAAATAACTGTGTGCATGAGCAGTTGGGGCAAATTCTGGACAAAAGATACTGCCACTTTTTTTTTTTTTTTTTTGGCATTTGCCTTTACTTTATAAAAATACACGACTTAAATACATATGACACTCTCTATACAAGACATAAACAGCTGTTAGATACTGCCACTTTTGAAGAGCCCCAAGCAAACACAGGGACAAAAGCAGGGTACTGTGCATGCCGCCTGTAGAAAATGCTCTTCAGAATTAGAAAACATAATAACCAAGTATCAAATTTTATATAATATGTATACATAATATGTGTGTGTATATTTTTCCCCTAATAGTATATTGGTATATTCAGGAAACTTTAAGGGGAGCTGTCTGCCTGGGTGATAGTTTGCCAGGATATAATATGATCGAAAACTGAGAAGATAAAGACAGGTAACGAGGAGTCAGTGTAGAGTTTAATGACAGATGATAATATGATCTAAATTACACTTGTCCTTATGTATCCACAGAGGATTAGATCCAGGACATCCCACGGACACCAAAATCTGCAGATGCTCAAGTCCCTTATATAAAATGGCATGGTATTTGCATGTAACCAACACGCATGCTCTCCTATACTTTAAATCATCTCTAGATTACTTATAATATCTGATATAGTATAAATGCTATGTAAATAGTTTAAATACAATATAAATTCTTTGTAAATAGTTGCCAGTACACATCAAATTCAACTTTTGCTTTTTGGAACATTCTGGACTTTTTTTTCTAATATTTTTGATCCTTAGTTGAACCCAGAGACGAAGCCCACAGATATGGAGGATCAACTATTATTTAGAAGATAACTCTGATGAGAATGTGAAGGATAAAGTCATTCTGAGGAAAATTAGCACAGAGACCATAATAATAGTGCAGAAAAGTATAATGAATGCTTACAAAGGACACTGGCAGAGGAAATGGAACAAATGTCTCGTAGGGAGGGTAGGGGGTAGGGAGGCACATAAGTGACACCAAACAAATATACTTTGCAAAACTTGGCAATTGATTAGATCTGGGAGATAGGAAGTGGAAGGACATTTATTCATCTACCCAAACACACACACATAAATCTAGCACAATATACAATGTAATTCAGCCCCAAAGAAAAATAAAATTCTATCACTCATTTTTGTGGCTCTCAGAGTTCCAACTTGAAAAAAGGATGACTGACTTCATTCTGCCGGTTTATCTGCACCAAGCTATTGTCAATCTGTCTACTTGAGCTGAACTGTCCTTACTTTATTACTTATCACTGCAGAGTTAATTGCCAACTTTTCCTTTAGCAGAGCTGCCTAATCCTCCGGCCAGACAGCTATAATCATCTGGCCTCACTGAAGATATACGAGGATTATTTCTTCCCTCTTAAGAATTCTGCAAGCGACTCCTGTCTAGGCTAGAACTTTGCCTCCAAAGAAATATTCCTGGTTACAATGGGTTCAAATTTGTGGTCTGTCTTCCTTGTTTGGGGCTAATGACCCTCTAATTTTCTTTTTTTTAATTAATTTTTATTGGAGTATAGTTGATTTACTCTGCAACTTTCTTTATCCTAGTATGAATGACACTCATAAATGACATTATATACCCACATTATCTTTCATACATTTTCTGTCTTAAGTGTCAAATGAGAATAAAAAGTAGATTATATTTCTACAGAAAAGCACAAGCCTAGATGGACAGTTCTACTCTTCAATCCACACTGTGCAGCTGTTAGTTTGTCTAGAGGCTCTTTTTCAGGGTTATCCATTGAATGTTCTGGCTTAGAGTCACATTTTGCAGTGATGTGCCCATGATTAGCTCTTCCAGAGATAATGTGTAACTACTGCATTCTAGTAATTTCTGCTTGACGGGGTTTTGATATAATAGCTACCCTGTCTTCTTGGATCCTGCTTGCCTAGGGATTTCTCACATTCCTCCTCAGTCTGTTTGATTATTGTGTGCACTAGACACTAACTAGAGTCCCTGTTTTGGAATAGACCCTAGACCTCTGATTCCTTAAATGTGCATAAGCAGTTTTGCCTCAGCTTTTGATATAAATAAAATCATGTATGAATCTAGAGGCTGTTTATAATTTGGTTATTATTTGAAGATCTAGAATGATTTTATTAGTTAAATGACATTTTAAAGTCTATTTATTGAAACTGAGGTTTTCATATCTGGGGTTAATTATAGTCCAACAATTGCATTAACAATTATATATAGTCTGTTAGTAGCAGTCAGTCTTGATAAAATAAAGGTCCTTATCAGACATGTACATTCTTCTTTTAAATCAATGCAATAATCATAAGATCATAAGAAAGTAAAACTGAAAGTATAAACATTTATTATAGTTGGTTGAACTGCTACAAGTTATGTTAACAGGCAGATATGTATTTCAAACTTCTATAATGTTTTAGTATGAATATTCATCAAACAAATTTTTATTATCTAAGGACAATTTTGTGACTTTACAAAATAGTTAGTGATTTTGAGTTAGGATCCACAAATCAAAAGTGGCAATTGCATTATTTGCTGTGTACGCACATCACAATACATTGAAGTTTTGATCTTCGAGTCCTCTCTGAAAAGGAAAGTAACCCAAGATAAAAAATAAGCTTAATAGCAATTACAATGACCCTTTGTTTAAAATCACACTTTCTGACATATTAACAACAGGACAATTGATGTTAGTGAAGAATGTGATGCAACTGTGCTTAGATTCTGAGTATTACGAAATAGTGAACTCAACAACCACAACCACAACCCCTTATAAGAACACTTTTCCCCATAGATGTGTATATATACACAGTACTGCCTACTGTCAAAGTATTAAAAATGAATATCTATACAGTTTTGAATTAAGAAAACTAACATGATATGAGAAAAGAGAAAAACAAGCTACAATATCCCTTTCTATTGTGAAATATTAAGCTAACTAGACATTACAGAATTATTTAGTGCAATATAAATTCTCTGAAATGTAATTTACTTGGGAATGATAAGTATATAGTAGTAATATAGTGTAGTGTTTTAGAAGCATAGATGGTACAACCAAACTATTCAGGTGTGAATCTCAGCTCCACAACTCAGATGTTGTTTGATGCTGAACAAACAATTTAATCTCTCATAGTTTCATCTTTCTCAAATATAAAATGTAAAGTAATAGTAATAGTCACAACACCGGTTGAGCTAATATGCATGGAGTGTTATAAGACTGTCTGTTCCATCATTTGATATCTATAAATGTTAATATCATAATGACCCCCAACTTCAAATAGAATCCAATGAGGTTCCCCAGTGATGATGGACCCAATCTTAGATTTGTATTTACATGTTGCTTTACATTTTATTTTGTTTTGTTTTGCTTTACATTTTAACAGTGTCTGTGTTAGGTTTAACTTGCAAGATGTTAGCGGTCTTGATTTATTTTCATGAACTTTATTAAGATGAAATTTATATATGATAAAACGAACCAATTTAAAGTGTAAGGTTCAGATTTGTCACACATAGAGACCCATATGACTTCCACTCCAATCAAGATGCAGATGCTTTCTACAGGGGCCTTGGTGTTGAAAGATAATATGTTATATGCATATGCTGTGTATATGTGCATGTTGCTAATGCAGATTTTCAAATAATAGGCTGGTCTATCCTCTGTTTTTAAGAGGATGATTGCTCAAAGAGAATTTTTGAAAATATATTTTGGGATAATCATGTTCCACTGATTACTAATGAAATTTCTTACAAAGTAAAAATGTCCCACATGAAATTAATTTTGGTAAATGCATGGATCAACAAAATAAAAACATTTCTTTAGGCACACATTTTGGATTACTTAAGATAATATAAATATTTGCTAAGCTTATCAGTGCATCATGATGACTATTTTTCAGCTTCTTCTGAAACTCTTCATCATAGGTAGCTCCCCCTTCATTTACCTCTCCCCCTATTCCCCTTCCTCCTCTTCCTTCTTCTTCTTTTTTTCATATTTGGAAGGACAGAAACTGTATTTACTGAGGCTTTCCTCGTTATTAACCATAACTTATTATCTAAGTTACAGTACTCTCTTGCTTTAGAGAACCAAAATATTTTTGGAGTCTTGTCTTCTCAGTCTTTTCATTTTATTCAGCTTAATTTTTTTTTTTTTTTTTTTTGTGGTACGCGGGCCTCTCACTGTTGTGGCCTCTCCCGTTGTGGAGCACAGGCTCCAGACGTGCAGGCTCAGCGGCCATGGCCCACGGGCCCAGCCGCTCCGCGGCATGTGGAATCTTCCCAGACAAGGGCACGAACCCATGTCCCCTGCATCAGCAGGCGGACTCTCAACCACTGCGCCACCAGGGAAGCCCTTCAGCTTAATTTTTAACTGCTGATCATTCAGCGGGTCAAAAGTTAGGAAAAAGTTGGAAATTTTCAATAACACAACAAGATCAACAACTGTTGATTATTTCTGCCCTAGTCTTGGATAAAAGAAACAACCGTGGCAAATAATAACTGTTTCTAAAAACCATTTGTCTTTGTAAGATCAATGCCCTGAAATGGCCAGCCTCATTTTGGTTATTGCATGTAACAGATGAATCAGTCAGCAATCTACATGTGGAGTAAAGAGATATTCTCCGCCTTTACAAATTGGATAGACTGAAGCTTGGTCTACCCTGTAGGACTATCCACCTAAAGCTCATAAAGGAAAACCAATCATCAGAAATTGAAGGTCTCTATTTAAATCAGTCTTTGGAAAATCCTGGAACTTAAAATAAATTAAAAATCCAAAATTAGGTTTTGCAAAAGAATTATAATTAAACAAATAATCAATAAACACTCTTGAATAGTTAATATATGGAGGCAGTGGAGATTCAAATAGGTGTGAAACAAATCTACTTTCTTAATGTAAGAGCCAAAGATAATTTATTATATACTAGTGACAAAGATAAAAATGATTAAGTTGGCCATGGAGGAAGTAGTCTGAAGGTGGTCTGGGGATAGGGCTGGTCTAGCCTTTAAAGAGTTTGTTGAAGTTACACAACTGCTGAAACTGGTAAAATGTATTCAGTGAGAGGACACACTCAAGGTGTAGATAAGTACGGCAAGAATGGAAGGTTTGTATAAAAAGGTAAAATTAAATAATACATAATATATATGCAGTACTTCAAGGTTTACTTTTTTACTAGCCCATCAGATTTAATATTAGGAAAATAAGTCATTAAATATTACCTTCACATGAGAATATAAGTTCAGATCTTTATGAGACTGGTCCGTATGAATACATGTATTAGAAAATAAGTGAACTGGAATCAAATCTACTATTTTTCTTATTACAAAATCAAAATGTCAAAGAATTGCAAAGTCTTGAATGCAAGACTAATTCAAGGCTTTTCTTTATCCACAGTGTGATGGCATAAGGGAAGATAAAGCTTGGTAACAAATATATAACTTGGAAATGAAAGTGAATCAAGACAAAAGAAACCATGTAGAAAATTATTAGTATGTTCTGGTATGTATGGTTAATAGGATCTTACATAAAAGTCTACTAAGTGGATAAAAAGATGGAATAAATATTAAGACATTGCAAAGGAAAGGCAATGGAATTTGATGATGCACAGAACACTGGAGCTTAAAAAGAAAAAAAGAAAAGAAATAAACATAAATGTATAGTGCCATTCCCAAAATGTCAACCTAGAAAATAAAAAGCTTAATAAGAAATGTGTGTGTGTTTGTGCCTTTGTGTGTGTTATCTTTGTAAATGACTGGCTAATCTACTCTTACTCTGGAGTTCTCTAGAATAATAATATGTATATAAATCTATAGTTAACTCTACTAAGAGTTTATTATTACTCTGTTTAGTTGGGATGCATTTAATTTGAAATAATAAGAAGTCAGAGGTGTATAATACCTTCTAAAAATGTAGGCTTAATGTTTTCAAATAGACAAGGCAAACTGGAAAAATTTCTACCAAATTCTTAAGTTTTCACATCTCCTAGAAAGAATGTATTATTTGAAAATAGCATAGTGCATATAAAAGCCAAGTACTTAAATCACAGATTTAGAGCACCTATGTATATATTATAATTAATTTATGATACATTTAGCTTCTCATATACTTAGAGAACCCTTCTCTCATAGAAGGAGTCAAATACTATATATTTAGTCAGATGTTTAAATTATCCTAAACCCCAAATATTAATATCCTAGACTTATTAACTTATTGTCACTATTAACTTTCTGACTTCGTTTATATACATAGGTATTTGTAGAGGAAAACAAGAGGAAAGAAACTAAGAACAAAAGACTCTGGAAAGTAAGTTTGAAATCAATACTGAGAATAAAATACATTAAAAAAAAGTACAGAAGTGAAGACAAGATTAAGACAACCCTGGAAAATTGGGTAGAGAGCTAATCAGGAGAAGCAGAAATAAGAAAATTAGCAAGGTTCTCAGTGGTTTGTCACCTAATTTCTTGAAGATCCTGGATATGTATGCATAGCTACATTACAGTTTTATCTGAATGGATCATGGACCCTATATCCAATTAAGACTTCATTCATTTCACAAAAGATTAATTCTTATCAGATTTCCAGGAAACACAACATTTTAAACATACTGTGAAGAAACTCTGGGCATGATGACAAACCTCAGGTTGTATATAAAGAATGAGACCTTTATTCTATGTCCAAAATGTACTAAAATAGCTTATCAAGTCAGGATGAAGACTCAAATAAACTAATTTTTTATTTAATTAGTTCACTTAACATAGTCCTTCTATGTGTCCCAGGTAGACAGATATATTACCATAATTAATAGTCAGAGAGAAAATAAAAAAGTTATCTGAGACATACTTTTTTTTAGAATTCTTACTCTTCAGCCTATATCAAATTCAGAGAAACTTCCATAGACTCTTTGTATCTGCTTAAAATTTTTATGTTGAAACCGAATCCCCAGTGTGATGCTATTAGGATATGGGTCCTTTGGGAGGTGATTAGGTCATGAGGGTGGAGTCCTCATGCATGAGATTAGCATCCTTATAAAAGAGATCCCAAGGGGCCTCCCTGGTGGCACAGTGGTTGAGAGTCCGCCTGCCGATGCAGGGGACACGGGTTCGTGCCCCGGTCCAGGAAGATCCCACATGCCAGGGAGCGGCTGGGCCTGTGAGCCATGTCCGCTGAGCCTCCGCATCCGGAGCCTGTGCTCCGCAATGGGAGAGGCCACAACAGTGAGAGGCCCGCGTACCACAAAAAAAAAAAAAAGAGACCCCAGAGTCACAGTGAGAAGAGAAAATGGCCCTCTATGAACCAGGAAGTGGGCCTTCACCATACACCAAATCTGCCCTGATCTTGAACTTCCCAGCCTCAGGTCTGTAAGAAATAAATTTCTGTTGTTTACAGGCCACCTAGTCTAAGGCATTTTGTTGTAGCACCCTGAACAGACTAATACAAGAAGCACTTTGCCATATAGAACTAAATGTAAATGTAACGGATCTGCTATACTTCTAAAGACTTCCAAAACTTTGAACTTCTGGTTTTGTACATTTCACTGATTAGAATGTTTAAAGACATAGCAATAGAATGGATTATTAATATTTCTTAAAAGGAAAACATTAAAAGAAATGATACCAACGAGCAGTAAAAATGAACATCATCACCTCACCAATCCATTTTGTGACCTAAAGATGTTACTATGCTATAATTTTAGGAGAATCATCACAAAGAAAGGACAAATAATTATTTTATTGCTACAAAATGAGAATCAGAAGCATCAGATGGTTCTTAAAACACTGCACATAGAATATTCAAAATACTAACTGACACCTTCAAAGAAAGTACTCTGAGCAGCCTGAAGACAGCCCAATTAATGGTCACTAAAAGTTCTACTTAGTGTTTGGTCTCCTTTCAGCCCGTTGAAGCTGATACTTCATCAGTGGTTAAAAGCCACGGTGGCATGACTTTTGGATTAGATATATTTTAATGTAGTGCATTCCAAGAATTCACATATGCATTTCAAGATTAAAATCAATAATGACACTAAGATGGTTGTCATCCACTGGCTAGACTATGTTATTAAAATGATGGAAATGCAGTTATGTATAAAAATAAACATAATGTGCTGTCCACAGGGCATGATGAAGATAAACACCAGTTTCTCTACTGTAGCTACCATAATCATTAAAGAATTGATGGCCAATTAAACCGCACAAATCCTTAGGGGGAGAGGGGGAAAAAAGCACAGCAGTAAATGCAGAAAGGTTCAGATCAATTTTTCACCCTAAACATAGTGAAGTTCATTAGTATTTCTAACACAAAGTCAAAGGTAAAGATAGCAAAATGAAGATTTTATCTTCTTTTCACTTTAATTATAGGGGTGCCTCAGGCAACCTAGTTTTCTAACTTGTTAAAAAAGATTGTATTAATATACTTGTGGAATTGTATTATGAATAAAAAATTTAAAAGATGATTTAATGCAAAGAAATTCTACATGTAAAGATGTAGAATGTAAAGATTTGATATGAAGAAGATTCTACAAGTTTTTTTTTTTTCTTTTTCTTATTTTGCAGCTAAAACAAAGGCTGTCTACATCAGGAAATTTTCAAAATGAATGTTCAAATTCACAAAGATGGTTCCTTAAAAGTATACTCACGTACACAAAGACAAAAAGAAAGCAATTTTCAAACAAAAGCAATTTTCAAAATGGTGTGCTCACACTGAATCAGTCAGATGAATTCTATGCCCACTTGACCTTCAATCATATTTTTCATTTCATCATTCTGTTGAAAATTAGTGGGACAGATGATATTTGGTCATCCTAGCTGAAAGTGAATCCAGTTGCAGACCTATGTTTCTGGAAAATATCATCTTTCAAGTAATGTAGCACAGAAATAAACATCAATAGATTCACTATTCTAAAATAAGTTTTGCCTTTGATAACTTATATTTATCTGTGCACTGATAACAAAAACAGAAGAAACTGTCCGGGCATTGGTTTGGTCAAAGGAAAGTTACATATTAAGCAGGTCAGGCTTGACACCTACGTTGAGAGTGAGAAATGTAGGTGGTAGAGAGGGCAGAGGATGAGAGCGCACAAAAATGAGAGAAGTGAACGGTTGATTTAGCAAGGATGTTCTGCTGGCCATTCCTGGAATGAACAACAAACCAATTGTACAAGTGAGGTAGTTATCCTCTGAACATGTCTGGTGACTTTATTTTTCACTTTAGAGACCAAGACTTCAATTAAAGCTAGCTACACTGCAAGTTAAAATATCTGATGAGGTTAAAAAAAGTATATTTAACGGAATACGATGTCACTATTGATTACTTTCTCTAAAACCAATACAAAACAAGAATATACCCAAAAGTATATTAAAATGACCTTATTCATGAGCCTATAGTTCATCCTTTTAACACTATTTCTCCAAGAACCTATTATGTGGCATCTTAACATTCAAAAATTAATAGGACACAGTCCCTGCCCCGGAAGAGTTTATATTATGGCAGGGGGAAGCAGACCCACATAAACTAAATACAGCATGATAATTTCCATAACAGAGTTTAAATTTTGTTCTACGAGATCAAAGAGAGAACAAGGCAACCAGGCTTCTGGTAAATTGGAAAATGTTCATCACAGAAGTAAACATTTCAGATGGATCTCGAAGGAATAATAGTTGTTGATCAAACCAAATGAGTTTAGGACTGGAGAAGAATGTAATTCTAAGCAAAAGTACCAACTGTGCAAAAGTATGAAGCAAAGAGACTGTTTAAAGAAAAATAAATTATTTTATTTAAATGGGATTTCAGATGACCTATATGTGTGAGGCTGTGATTGGACAGGATGCTGGAAAAATAGAATTAGGCTGAAATGTAAAGGGCTTTGTGTGCAAAAAAAAGATGTGTAATCAGAAGAATGAATTGAACAAATGTGGTTTCTAGGCCAAAAACTCTGTGAATCATGGCCATGAAGTGGGAAAGTCTGGATACCACCCATGAGGCCGCATAGGTCACTACTGCAATATTCTGCAATCCAGCACCATGACTGCCATGTAGCAAACACTAAATATTTGTTGAATTAATGATGGGTGAATGAACACAATGATATGAACACAATGATAGTCATCTGAACTAATGTACTTGTAGAGAAGACAGAAATACACACATGAAAACTATAATATTCATGAAGTCCATGTCTATGAAAATGGCCATTATGTTTGGCAAGAAATCATGGTGATTAAGACAGAGGATGCTTACAGAAAGCAAAATTACTTACCAATATTAACCAGAGCAAAATGCCCTCAGTTTTCAATGTTACATGCCTTTATTTTCTAAGCAAATTGATTTTAAACACACTGCCTTGAATGTGAATGGAAACCTAAAATTGGTTCAATTCTATTGGGAGATGAGTCACAGCATCATTTTTAAATGGATGTGACATTTAAATTAAAATCTACTACTTCGGGTTTGATGTTTTAGTGCCTAAATAATTATGTTTTTTACAGCTATCCATATTAAAGCTCAATATTAATTTCCAAACTGTGAGTGCATTGCACATTAATAGTTAAATGAGCTGCAAAATTTTAGATTACTTAAGAGCAAATCACTCTAGAAATATTATTATCCCAAATGCACATATAGCCCAGTCAATCTTAGCAATTGCCTTCACTTTTGTTGGGTTAGTTTATGAAGATATAGCAGCAGAGAGGGGACAGAAGGAGTAAGCATTAAATTTCAGAATACCAGTAATGCTACCTTAAAATAGACATTAATGAAGTAACAGAAGAGCAGGCCAAAAGTCATTTTAATATGTCAACATGCACAAATACACAACAAAAAGATTCGCACACAAAAGGCTGTGAATAAAAGATGGAGGAAAAATTCTGTGGCTGGCGATTGTGTTGCATGCATTCTAGAAGGTAAGGGTTTTTGAAAGGCATTTAGCTTTAAATTACTCTGTGTTCCTTTGAATGTCCTCAGCAGGACCAGAAATGGAGGATTCAATTTTCAAAGATAATTGTGTCAGATAACTACCTCATGCCTTTTCAGCAAGAATCTGATAAACACCTAATTACTAACCAAGTGATTTTAGAGCTACATTGCTGGGCTGATGTGAAGGCTACCTAGAAAGACCTGGTCATTCAATGTATCGGAAAGGAAATGTAGTTGGACTGTAAATTAATTTCATTTATTTGGCCAATGAAATCTTATCAACTGTCCTAAAGAAATAATTTATTATTTTAACAAAAGAGCAGAAATTTCATCATAAAATCAATTATAGCCACAAAAATAAACTCTCACCACAGCACATCTAAAACAACCAAGTGAAAATAAAAATAGATTCAGTTGGAGTTTCAGGCAGTTTATCTTCTTTGGGAAAGCTTTGTGCAACTATACGGATGCCATCTATTATGCTGGAAAAAAGCATAAAGTTAATAATTTTGGATGTTAGAATTTGGTTCAGGGACTTCCCTGGTGGCACAGTGGTTAAGAATCCTCCTGCCAATGCAGGGGACGTGGGTTCGAGCCCTGGTCCGGGAAGGTCCCACATGCCGCAGAGCAACTAAGCTCGTGTGCCACAACTACTGAGCCTGCGCTCTAGAGCCTGCGTGCCACAGCTACTGAGCCCTTGTGCCACAACTACTGAAGCCCGCGCGCCAAGAGCCCATGCTCCGCAACAAGAGAAGCCACCACAATGAGAAGCCCGCGCACCACAATGAAGAGTAGCCCCTGCTCACCGCAATTAGAGAAAGCCTGCATGCAACAACGAAGACCAAACGCAGCCAAAAATAAATAAATAAATTTATTTAAAAAAAAAAAAGAATTTGGTTCAACTCTTTTTTTTTTTTTTTTTTTTTTTGCGGTACGCGGGCCTCTCACTGTTGTGGCCTCTCCCGTTGCGGAGCACAGGCTGCGGCCGCGCAGGCTCAGCGGCCATGGCTCACGGGCCCAGCCCCTCCGCGGCGTGTGGGATCTTCCCGGACCGGGGCACGAACCCTTGCCCCCTGCATCGGCAGGCGGACTCCCAACCACTGCGTGATCAGGGAAGCCCTGGTCCAACTTTTTAAATAAAAGATGTTAGCCATAAATACGTGAGTATTCACCTTCAAATGCGTTTGTATACACACTCAGCTGGATTCTCCATTATTTCTACATGTGATTCCGTATCATACCCCTGGCCTTTACTTGCGGTTTCACGTTGTCATGTATAGTGTAAGGCCTAAAATTAAGGTCAAATATTATGTGCTGCCTTGACATCTGGTGAAACTGATATGGCCCGAAGTGATCTAACTGCAAGTTTCCCTCCCCACTCTACTGCTGTGAATAACATCCTCTATCCAATCCCCTTCCTTAACAGCCATAGTTTTTGCTTATATTTGAGAATGAGGTTTCCTTACTCAGCCAGCCTATGGAATTATTCAGACAAGCCAATCACACTCTCCCAGGAGAACTAGTGCACATCACTCTCTTGATACTATAAAGTTTGCCTCCCACAGACTCTAGTTCTTTCCTCTGTTCCAGAATGCAACCCCCATGTGACCCTGTGGGGCACGTGGTGTCCTTTTCCCCTAGGCTGTGAGTGTGAGTGATAATTTGCTGTTGGTCTCATCTGTCCAGTGTTGGATGCCATGGGATCAAGCATCCCTAAGTCTCTTTGGTGAGAATCCCTCCCTCACCAAAGGGGAAAATATGAGGTGATTAAAACGTCATAGGACAACTCAGATTGGTCTAAAGCACAGACTTTCCCTTTCTTTAAATAAATATGTCGTTTGATTGGTATATTTCCAGGGTAACTGCCAAACTGTGGAGATCAGGAGAGGCAAATAAAACGATTGGAGGCTTTGAGTAGAATGCCTTCCTATGTCAATGAATAACATATACTGAACATGTATTGAACACTTTCTCCCATTCCCTCAGATAGTTCCTATTGGCTTAGTAGCTACTTATGTAAAATGATAGAGGATAAAATCAAAAGAGGACAATATTAACAAAAAACAAAAACGAGGCCATCCATTACCAAAGGATAATCAGAAAAAGGATTCACCCACTGAAAAGTTAAAGCTCACTGCAATCTCAGCAAATTATACATAACAGATTAAAGAACAGGTTTCATTCTTTAACCATTTTCATCTTAAAGATAAGCAGATGAGTATTTGGCAGTGGCAATGTTGTTTTCTTTTCGTTGCTTTTACATTTTCCCATACACTGTCTCTATTTGCCATTATTTCAAAATCTTTGGTCCTCAAGGTACCCCTATTTTAGGCCAGTTTGAGATCAGAGGATAAAAGCCTAATTAGTGTAAAAGTGGAAAAAAAAATAAAACAAAAATAGCTACAGGAAGTAGAAGGAAAGTATATATGTTTTCCTGATAAAATTGGGGTATGATAATTATTTGAAGGTAATTATTACATCTCCACATCTATACATTAAACTAAAGCACTTGAAAGATTTCTCAGTTTTTTAAATAGTGAAATATTACAAAGCAATCAAGGGTAAAATAGTGAATTTTAGCAATTGCAAGATCATAGAAATAGTAGGTATTTGATTAATTATTTTTCTCTCTTGGTCACTTTTAAATCCAGGAACTGGTTTGAGATGCAAGGTATAAAGAGTATTTTTTTGTTGCAAAGTAAATACACAGTTAAATAGAATTTGCAAAATTAAAGTTCGAGTCCATGATCCTTTCCTGATAAATTATGTCAAAGATTAAAATTTATGCTGAGGGTGATCCCCCATTCCCCAGTACTAGACAGAATTCATTACTTTCCACATACTTTGTCTTTTGCATAGTAAAAAAAAATCTGAAAAATCATTACTTAGTCTTCTTATTTTATGGTCCTTTTGCTAGAAAATGCTATCCCAATATAAAAAGCTATATTTCTTATTTTATTCAACCCAATCTTATCATCTCTTTGTTATCTTTTCCTCTTGAATCAATAATTTCCACCAACCTTCAAATGTGCTCTACTGTCTCACGACTACAAACATAATACAGAAGACAAACGAAGGGCAAAAGTATTTGTCTTTCTCTATCTGACTTATCTCACTTCACGTAATGTCCTCAAGGTCTATCCATGTTGTAGAAAATGGAAGGATTTCCTTTTTTTTTCTCATGGCTGAATAATATTTCAGTGTGTGTGTGTGTGTGTGTGTGCGCGCGCGCGCATGTGTGTGTATGTGTACACACACCTTTCCTTTATCCATTCATCCACTGATGAGTACTTAGTTCTTTTCCATATCTTGGCCATTGTGAATAATGTTGCAATAAACATGGGGTACATATATCTCTTCAATATCCTGTTTTCATTTCCTTTGTGTATATACTCAGAAATGGAATTACTGGATCATATGGTAGATCTACCTTTAATATTGTGAGGAACATCCATATTGTTTTGCATAGTGGATGAACAAATTCCTACCATCAGTGTACAAGGTTCCCTTTTGTTTACATCCTCACTGACACTTACCTATTGTCTTTTAAAAAAAATATTGGAATATAGTTGCTTTACAATATTGCATTAGTTTATACTGTACAGCAAAGTGAGTCAGCTATATGTATACATATATCCCATGTTTTGGATTTCATTCTCCTTTAGGTCACCACAGAGCACTGAGTAGAGTTCCCTGTGCTATACAGTAGGTTCTCATTAGTTATCTATTTTATACATAGTATCAATAGTGTATATATGTCAATCCCAATCTCCCAGTTCATCCCACCCTCCTACCCTTTCCCCCTTGGTATCCATACATTTGTTCTCTATGTCTGTGTCTCTATTTCTGCTTTGTAAGTAAGGTCATCTATGCCAGTTTTTTCAGATTCCACATATACTCATTAATATATGATATTTGTTTTTCTCTTTCTGACTTCACTGTGTATGACAGTCTCTAGGTCCATCCATGTCTCTACAAATGACCCAATTTTATTCCTTTTTATGGCTGAGTAATATTCCATTGTATATATGTGCCATATCTTCTTTATCTATTCATCTGTCGATGGACACTTAGGTTGCTTCCATGTCCTGGCTATTGTAAACAGTGCTGCAATGAACATTGGGGTGCATGTGTCTTTTTGAATTATGGTTTTCTCTGGGTATATGACCAGTAGTGGGATTGCTGGGTCATATGGTAGTTCTATTTTTAGTTTTTAAAGGAATCTCCATAGTGGCTGTATCAATTGACATTTCTCCACACTCTCTCCAGCATCTATTGTTTGTAAATTTTTTTGATGATGGCCATTCTGACTGGTGTGAGGTGATATCTCATTGTAGTTTTGATTTGCATTTCTCTAACAATCAGTGATGTTGAGCATCTTTTCATGTGCCTCTTGGCCATCTGTATGTCTTCTTTGGAGAAATGTCTATCTAGGCCTTCTGACCATTTTTTGATTGGGTTGTTTGCTTTTTTGATATTGAGCTTCATGAGCTGTTTGTACACTTTGGTGAATAATCGGTTGTCAGTTGCTTCATTTGCAACATTTTCTCCCATTCCGAGGGTTGTCTTTTCGTCTTGTTGATGGTATTGTCTTGTTGATGACAGTCATTCTAACAGGTGTAAAGTGATATCTCACTGTAGTTTTGATTAGCATTTCCCTGATTAGTGATGTTGAGCATCTTTTCATGTACCTTGTATGAATGTCTTCTTTGAAAAAACATTCACTTAGTTCCTCTGCCCATGTTTTGATAAGATTTGTTGTTGTTGTTATTAAGTTATTGAATTCCTTATATATTTTGGATATTAACCCCTTATCTGGTATATGGTTTGCAACATTTTTCTCCCATTCTGTATACTGTCTTTTCATTTTGTTGATTGTTTCCTCTGCTGTGCAGAAGTTTTTAAGTTTGATGTATTAATAGTATGATATCACTTGTATGTGGAATCTAAAAAAGCCAAACTGATTAAAAAATAAAAAGTAAAATGGCAAATTCCCTGGCAGTCCAGTGGTTAGGACTCCACACTCTCACTACCGAGGACCTGGGTTCAATCCCTAGTCAGGGAACTAAGATCCCACAAGCCTCATTGTGTGCCAAAAAAAAATTAAAATGGTGGTTACTAGGGGCAGAGGGATGGAGGAATCGGAGAGATGTTGTTTAAAGGTACAAACTTGCAACTAGCAGACAAATACTACAAATTTAACTGGAGATCTAATGCACAGTATAGCAAATATAGTGAACAATATTGTATTATAGTCATACAACTTGCCAGGAGACTAGATCTTAATTATTCCAACCCCCCAAAAGAAATTATAATTATGTGTAGTGATAGAGGTGTTAACTATTGCTACACTGGCAATCAAATTACAATATATTGATATAAATATATCACATCAATATTTTATATACCTTAAATTTATATAATGTTATATGCTAAATTTATTTCAATTAAAATGTATATATTAAATCTGAATCTGTGACCAAAAAGAAAAAAAAAATAAAGTATTTGTTGCTTGACTCCTTATTCCAGTTATGGCCAAATCCAGTTATGGCTCTTTTGCAGTTAAGTTTCTTTAGAAGAGTTGTCTGTTTTCACTCTCTCTGTTGCCTTAACTTCCCTTCACTTTTCCTGACACTCTAATCTGGCTTCTACTCCCATCACAGTGCACAGTGCTAAATTTTTCTTCCTGATGTAGCCAATGACTTTCTTCATGCTTTCTTTAGTTCTTTCTAAAGAAGAACTGTTGGAAATATTTAACACACCTTCTTGACTGTTCTTTGGAAATCCTCTCTTCTCTTGGCCTCTGTTTCAGCACTTATTCTTGGTTTTCCTCCTGTCATCTAGCTAGTACATTTTAGGTACTCTTTCTGTATCCTCCTCTTCCTCTTTCTCTACCTTACTCCTAAATATTGAAGTCTCTAAAGAGACAATCCTGAACCTTTTCCCTCTTTCTGGAAATTTCACCTATAAATACTTTCTATGTGCTAGTATTTCTGCAGTCTAGCCCTCTATCATGAGATTCAGGCCCACGTACCCAAATGATTATTTGCACATTCACTTGCCATCTTAGAGACATCGCTCATTTAACATGTCCAAAATGGAATTATTGATTAAATCCCTCCTCGCCCCACCTCTCAACTAAATATATTTATTGCTCAGTCTCTTTCAGCTCATCCATCCAGGTCCTCATTTAATATACCTGAGAACCCTTTTACCCTTGCCCTGCTTTCCACACCACAAACATCATTATTTTCTACTGATTTCACTAGGTATTCATAGAAACTTGAGTTCATCATCTCCCTTCCTTCCCTTTCATACCTAAACCATTACTAAGTCCTATTGATTCTATCTGTAAATTATTTATCAAATCTTCCAATTTCCCTCCATTTTCATTATATCCACTCTTGACAAAAATCACCATCTTCTCTGGCCTGGATGTGACAATTGACTTTTAACTGTTTCCTCTATTCCTATCCTAGCTTCCATTTATCCATGCTCAAATGGATAAACAAAAACAATAAGGGTTTACAAATATTTTTGAGTAAAACATATGTACTATAATACATATAAAGTATATACTTAAGTACTGATCTTAATTATACAGCTCAATAAACTTTTACTATTGATCAAGATATAAGATATTTCCTATATTCAGAAGTCTCCCTCCTGTTCTTTTCCAGTCACGTCCCCTATCTGAAGAAACTGCTATTTTGACGTCTCATAATCAGTTCTGTCTTTTCCTGAATTTCATATCAACTAAATCATATGTACTCCTATGTGATTTATGTCTCACAATACAATGTCTGCAGGGTTTATTCAGGATGTTGTTGGTAGTGGTAGTTTAGTGTATTTTTATACTAGGTAATACTCCATTATATGACTATACCACAATTTATTTACCCCTTTTCCTACTGATGGGCATTTGGATTGTTTCCTATCCATGTGGCTATTCTTACACATGACTATTAGATGGGCTTCTTTACAGCCTTATCTTCATCAAAATACATATGTCTCATAAATTCAGGGAAATCTTTATAAAAGCTTGATTTTAATATGCCATTTTCTCTCCAAAAACTTTTTACAGTGTCTGTTAAGTGTTCATCCCATCAGGTCTAAACTTGGAAGCCCAGTCAAAGGCTTCCATAATTGACCTATCTTGTATTTTTCCAGGTTCATTTGCCAACACTCTTCCAGAAGGACACTTTGCCCAACAGACCAGCTTGTACTTTCTTTTCCTCTTTACCCTCTTCTTTTTTTCTCTTATTATTTCCCAGCAATATATTTTCCTAAATGTTTCTTTACTCAAGGATAACTGTGTATCCCTTCTTTTCCTATTCAACTTATGCTGTCCTTTCACTGTCTTTGGTATCTTACTCAAGCCACATTTGTGTTGAGACGTATCCTCTGACTGAGAGTATGGGCAGAACTTCAACTTAGTACTTGACTGTCTGCTTTCCCTTTTCTATTTTATAACTAATCAACTACTAAAGCTAGATAATGAGACCAAACCCTCCATGTACTTTTTAATGTTAAAGAATTCTCCCAATCAAGTCTACCATTTCATAATACTTTGATAGGCATGTTAATTTTGAGATTACATGTCAGTACAGTTTCTAATAGTATTGAAGCTTACATCAAATAACATGGCATCATTTTATGATTTGTATTTGATTTTTTTAAAGTAGGAATAGAAAGCAAGACCTTGTGGTGTCAGTTCTAGATCTTATGCTGAGGGCCTGAAATAAAGGATCAAGAGATATGCCATACCAGAGAATGTAGTGGCAAGTCCACCGAGCACTGCAACCGAACACGAGGACACTGTAACTGCTGAAATTGACTGAACAGGCACACTTGGAAGCAGTCTGTTACTGTGGCCACTTTTCCTTTCAATAGAATTGTAAAAACAGAACAGACATGGGATCTTCACCTAGAATTTACAGCTACCATCACCTTCTCAAGAGCACCACTACCTCACACTCAACACCAATTTCATGGTCCATTCTTTAACCTGGAGATTATATATATACATATATATATATAACTGAAATTTTGAGAATAGGTAACTGTTATCAGATTATTTTGTAAAATTCTAAACAAACTTAAAATTTTGGGCCTCTTCAGAACAGCATTTATTCTTGAACCAAGCCACAGTCTTTTCTAAGGCTTCAGTTCCCTCATGTGTTCTCATTCATGAAATAGTCTCTTTTGAACACTGTAACTCATGAATGTAAGTCATTTTTTAGTAGATCAATCATGAATACCCGTCTGCTTGTTTTACTGTGAATCTACCTGGTCTGGATGAGCGGATTTCTTAACTTGTGATCCTATCATACTGCTGCTGACTCTGTCAGCCCTGTAACCCCACTGGACAGCCTTCTTCAGCTCCCATCGACTGGGGACATATTACTAGACCAATGGTCACCTGTGATCTCATGCCTGGCAGATTTCTATCTTTTGGATCACTTAGGGATCCTGCCATTATTTATATCAGTATTATGACATGTTTCAAGTTTTAAAGCAACTCAGCAGTTTCAAGAAAAACATATTCTTAAAGAAGGATAAAAGGGAACAATGTGCTCCTAAAACATATTGAATTTTTGAAATAAAATATTGCTTTGCTAACTACACTTTATTTATTGGAGCACCATCAATAAAAGGTACATCAATAATTTTTATATAAATAGTCACCACTATTAGTACTCAAAATCCCATAATTGTCCTCACTGTGATTCTAGATAGCAATTTCCTTAATGTATAATTCAAAATATTGTATACTTAATTTCATCATTACTTTTTTATTTTTTAATTGTCATTAAAAAAAAAAACATAGTGGAACTTTAAAATAATCTTACCACTAAGAACATTGAAAACTGGAATGGTTTTACTATATGGAACAAACACTTTCTTTTTACATTGTTAACGTTTGTATGTTTTAATTTTCTTAATACAAATGTTGACCCTTATGAATAAATTATAGAATATCTATTCATAATACTAATATTATTTAGTATTACAGTGACCTGAAAAATCCACATTTGACAAATCTGTTGCTCTCACAGGTTTTAAGTTACCCATTAAATATCAATTTTTTTTTCATTTGATGGACTGTTAAATTTAAGCCAAAAAATCAGAAGAATAAGATAAATTTAAGCGTATAGTTAGCACGTTTTAAAATATATTGACATTAAAGGATTGCCTGCTCGGTAATGAAAAAATTCCAAGATATTTATTTTTCACTCATTGTATTATAAAATTGTCTTCAGTTAAAAACTTGATAATTTTGTTTTCCAAGATATTTTTGTGTTCTCACTGTGCAATGACTTCAGCTGTATCCATTTCTTATTATCCCCGAATGCTTCTTGAATTGTTTATTGATGAAACTGAATGTAGATAAACATGGCAATTTAAGAAGCTGTAAAACTGGAAACTATTTTAAATAGCTTTTAATTTCTAAAATAAATTCTTCTTCACTCAGGCTATTGGTTTAAATGCATACTCACACGCACTGCCCTCCCAGGAGAGGAGCCATCTAATTGAACATGATATTTTACAGCCGTAAGACATGTTTGTCATACCCAGGATGTTGAATATTTACAGTCATTATAGAAGTGCCTGTGTAATAAAAGTCTCAGAGGATTTAAGACTAAACAGAATCTTGAAGCTAAACCACATTTACACTGTATATATGTGGTACTATATTGCTCCATTAGTCTAATTTCATCATATAACTATGTGAATTGTATTCTTCACAAAATTCGAAAATAAATATTCATGTTGTCAAGTATGCATAGTCCTTGATATACAACTAAACTGTATTACACGAACATGCTTACTAGTTGGTCATTTGGAACTGGGTTATATTTTCTTGTAGAAATTATGATTAAGTTTACTGTGTCCACATATACCTCTTGAACCAAAAATGTGTCTGTAGTAATTTTGAGCCCTTTAGTCTTTCTTTGATATTATGTTTATTCAAATTTGTACAATGTTTAAGGCAAGGGACATTTTCTGGCTCAGAACCACTTTAGTTTTGATCCTTATCTCTTTCAAGATGTGTTCATTTTGAGTTCTGCATTATGTCTCTGATATATTAAAAAAGAGCCTGAAGTGAGGTATGGAAATGTTACCATGAGTGTGAGAAAACACTCGTACTTTAGAAGTTAGTGACGTGGGAAAGGAGGAGTTGGGTTGGGTGAGAATGTACTGGCAGAGGCTGTTTATATATACAGGTTCTACTGAATAAGCAATTCTTAAGATGCTATTTACCTAAATAGACTTCCTTGGATTTTTTTATCCATTAAATTAACTAGCTTTTTAACTAAATAAAGCAAATTTACCTGCTAGTTTAGCATCACGTACAGAGCCACAGTCAAATAAATGATTAAATTGAACAAGGGAGCAATTTTCTTCCTAATTCCAAATCTCTACAAGTTTAAAGCACTTTATTTGTTCCCTAATATATCACTGTTGCCCTGTGGTGGATTTTACCACTAGCAAAAGGCTCACCTTACCAAAATATCACCACTGTCTTCCCCAAATAAAAGTGTTTCTCCTGCTAGCAACTTCTATGGTTAAAAAAAAGGGATAGAGGAAAAGGCACTACCACTTCACACCCACTAGGATGACTATCACCAAGAAACAGAAAATGATGAGTATTAGGGAGGATGTAGAGAAATTGGAATTCTTGTGCCCTGCTGGAGGAATGTAAAATGGTACAGCTGCTATGGAAAACATTATGGTGATTCCCGAAAAAATTAAAGATAGGCTTACCATATGACCTAGCAATTTCACTTCTGGATATATACTCAGAAGAATTGAAAGGAAGGCCTTGAATAGATACTTCTGTACCCATATTCACAGCAGCATTATTTTTGTTTGTTTTGCTTTGTTTAATGTGAACCCTAACCTCACATTTTATATAAAAATTAACTGACTGATCATAGATTTAAATATAAAATGTGAGATATAAGCTCTGAATATAACATTCTAGAAATTCTTCATTACATAGGTCTTGGGAATACTTCTTTGAGGCAACATTATATGCAGAATCAATAGAAGAAAAAAATCCATTAATGAGAACCCACCAAAATGAAAACAAATAAACATATAAACCAACTTCTGAAGCAATTATACTCCAATAAAGATGTTAAAAAAAAAACTCTGCTCTGCAAAATAAATTTGTTTTGTACTTGAATTCTCAAATTGAGAACTTTAATATTTTATTTTATAATTTTTTTTTATACTATGAGTGATTTCTTTCTGAACCTGACCCTTGTCACTTTGTTATTGACTTTGGGTCATGTCAGTTCTCCTGGAGAATGCTGGCTTTCCTTTCTTTGCTTCTTTGGCTGATGTCACCTCAGTCTGAGGCAGACTGCAATCCTGACCCACCTGCTGTTGGCTCTGGCTCCAATGTGAGTTTTGTTTTCAGGTTTTGAAGCACAATTCCACACTGAGGATGCAGTCTGGAATCATTACAGTAGTCTACTGCATGCTGTAGTTCTCAGAAACTTGGTTTTGTGGATCCTGTCCATCACACAAGCACAGACTAGGAGAGAAGCCACGTGTTTACACAGAATCGACGGATTCCCTCTATACTGGCCTCATCTCCCTGCTCTCCCCTCCACACTGTGCATCCCAGGGGATTCCTTCCTGTGGTTGTTTCTACAAAACCTAGGTTTTCACTGGTGTTGGTGCTTGTCTGGTGCAGAGCAGAGTGATTCAACAGGTCTCCACGTCTCCACGACCAAAGCGCAGCAGCATTATTTACAATAGCCAAAAGATGGAAGCAACCCAAGCGTCCATGGACAGATGAATGGATAAACAAAATGTGGTACATACATATAATGGAATATCATTCGGCCTTAAAAAGGAAGGGAATTCTGACACATGGCACAACACAGAAAAACCTTGAAGGCATTAAGCCAAGTGAAATAAACCAGTTATAAAAGGACAAATATTATATGATTCCACTTACATGAGAAACCTAGAGTAGTTAAATTCATTGAGACAGAAAGCAGAACGGTGGCTCCCAAGGATTGGGAGGAGAGGGAAATGGGGAGTTACTATTCAATGCACGTAGAGTTTTAGTTTTGCAAAATGAAAAAGTTCTGGAAATGGATGGTGGTGATGGCTGCACAACAAAAATGCACTTAATGCCTCTGAACTGTACATTTAAAGATGGTTAAAATGGTAAATTTTATGTTATGTGTTTTACCATAATTTAAAACATATTACTTTATTATTTGCCTAAAGAACTAAAGTATTAATGAGGCTATTTTAATAAGGTGTTGCTAACTGAGGTCATTATGAAACTCCAGATTACCAATATTTAAAAGATTTGGGGATTTTTTTCTTCTGATAATGGAGGCATTTGGATTGACTGAAACTTCATAGAATAGTGGACCACATTGAATTGCCTAGAAAACAAATTTCACATTCAAACACTGATAAAGGTTTATCCTTGAGCACCAAAGGGCTTTGGGAAGCAAGATCAGTTTCCAGTTAACACAGAAGTTCAGATTCTGTGGGTAAGCCTTGTAATTCATACTGTTGAAAAAGGGGATATATACCCTTTTACTAGTTAGTTACACTTTTTGCCTCAAGTGATGGAAACCCAGCTCAGCCTATTTTAAATATTAAAAGAAATTAAAGAAAGAATAGTAGGCTAGCTCTTGGAATCCAAAGATGTGTTCAATGATCATACTACAGGAAGGATGGAATTGTAACACAGGTTTCACTGAGAAGAGTAATTCAAAACAGTAGGATCTTATCAACTGTATGTGCTTCTCTGAGCACTGGCTTCATTCTCTCTCTCTCTCTCTCTCCCCTCCATCCCTCTCTACTGAAGTTCTCTCTCCACATTGTAAAAAATATAGCCACTAACAGGAGGTGCTTTATTATAATATCTTCAGCTCTTGAGAGACTGGTCAACTGTTCTTAGATCTTAGATACCAAAGTCCTAGAGAAGGAATTCACTGAGCTTGCTTGGGTCAAGTAACTAGCTTTTAGATCAATCTATTATCACAAGAATGTGATGTTTTGTGAGAACCTTACACTTCCTATATGGATAAAAGAGTCAAGGACACAATTTCTAAAAAAAAAGTGATGGTGGATATACAGAGGCTAAGCTGAGCAGACAAAACTGTATTTTATTTATTATTATAGTAGTATTATGGTATTTATTTAACACTTTTATTTCTTGCATTTTATTCTTTTTATCGATGATAATTTTTCCTTGTTTATTTCTGATCTCAGGGATTGTTTTTCAACCTTGACTAATATATAGGCATAAATTAAAAGAAACATTCCATGGCTCTTCAGTGCTAACATAAAGTATATTTATGATCATGTCATTTAAATATGTACAAAGTACATTAATTCATTATGCTTATAGCTCATAAAATATAAAACAAAAATTATAATTAAACACAAATGTTAGCAAGCCAATAAAATTAAAATTAAAGGCATTTGATTTAAATTACCTAAATGTAATAGATGATGTTATATTTCTGTAATGAAAATGTTTTCTCAATTTGAATATTATTCTGATGATGGTGAAGCAATGTTTTACAACTTTCATGGATATAATACCATATAAATTGTGATGGCAATTCTCTTACAAATATTATCTTGTACAAACACAGCAGAACTCATTGCTACTTAGTACTATATTGTTATTTGGCCTTCATTCACTCATAATTTCTGTATCATATTTGCCTCTGGTATTTTCACATTGTTGTGTAACTTTTAAACCGGTACTGTTAGTTACTGAGAGGATCAAAAACTGAAACATGAAAGTTATGTGGTACTACATACTTCTAAAGTTGGTTTTTCATATTTTGCAGAATATGGATATATAATTTAGATAATAATTGACATAAATTCACACTGTTAATTAGTTGCTGTACTAAAACATAACACATAAAGTATTACAACATAAAATACATGTCCTTATCTTGAGAAACACAGAAATAAAACTATAGACAAAACAGATAGAGGAGTGGAGATAGAATGAAAGACAATCAAGTATATGTTGGAGAATGAACCTAATTTTCCTCATTTAGCTACACTACTTAATTTGAAGGGTAAATTCAGCTTTAAAACTGACATTTGCTAGCGTTACCATATGGATTACTTACTGACTTCACCAAAATTCTATATTCTCATTGATAATGCACAGCAATTGTTTTTGGATTAATATTATATCCAATGTCCGAAAGGAGAAGAATCTCTCTTTTCTAGAATGTGGCTTGTGTTAAAAGATGACTGAAAAAGTCATCCCAGATTTCCCTTAGATGTCACCACACACACTTTGTTTATTTCAAAAAGCACAAGAAGAGTAATTTAAAAATTATAGTTTTGTAGCAGAAGCAAGAAGAACTACAATCCTGCAGCCTGTGGAACGAAAACAACATTCACAGAAAGGCAGACAAAATGAAAAGGCAGATGACTATGTGCCAGGTGAAGGAAGAAGATAAAACATCAGAAAATCAAATAAATTAAGTGGAAATAGGCAAGATAAAGAATTCAGATAAAGAATTCAGATAAAGAATTCAGAGTAATGATAAGGAAGATGATCCAGGACCTCAGAAAAAGAATGGAGGCAAAGATCAAGAAGATGCAAGAGATGTTTAACAAAGACCTTGAAGAATTAAAGAACAAACAAACAGAGATGAACAATACAACACCTGAAATGAAAAATACACTAGAAGGAAACAATAGCAGAATAACTGAGGCAGAAGAACGGATAAGTGACCTGGAAGGAAGAATGGTGGAAATCACTGCCATGGAAGAGAATAAAAAAAAAAAGAAAGAAAAGAAATGAAGACAGCCTAAGAAATGAAGGCCTAAGAGACCACTGGGACAATATTAAATGCACAAATATTTGCATTATAGAGGTCCAGAAGGAGAAGAAAGAACGAAAGGACCGGACAAAATATTTGAAGACATTATAGTTGAAAATTTCCCTAACATGGGAAAGGAAACAGCTACCCAAGTCCAGGAAGAACAGAGAGTCCCAGGCAGGATAAAACCAAGGAGAAACATGTCTAGACATACAGTAATCAAACTGACAAAAATTAAAGACAAAGAAAAATTATTAAAAGCAACAAGGGAAAAATGACAAGTAATATACAAGGGAACTCCCATAAGGTTAACAGCTAATTTCTCAGCAGAAACTCTTCAAGCCAGAAGGAAGTGGTGTGATATATTTAAAGTGATGAAAGGGAAGAACCTACAACCAAGATTACTCTACCCGGCAAGGATCTCATTCAGATTCGATGGAGAAATCAAAAGGTTTACAGACAAGCAAAAGCAAAGATAATTCAGCACCACCAAACCAACTCTACAACAAATGCTAAAGGAACATCTCTACATGGGAAACACAAGAGAAGAAAATAATCTACCAGAACAAAACCAAAACAATTAAGAAAGTGGTAAAAGGAACATACATATTGATGATTACCTTAAATATGAATGGATTAAATGCTCCAACCAAAAGACACAGACTGGCTGAATGGATACAAAATCAAGACCCATATACAGGCCATCAACAAGAGACCCACTTCAGACCTAGGGACACATACAGACTGAAAGTGAGGGGATGGAAAAAGATATTCCATGCAAATGGAAATCAGAAGAAAGCTGGAGTAGCAATTCTCATATCAGATAAAATAGACTTTAAAATAAAGAATGTTACAAGAGACAAGGCAGGACACTACATAATGATCAAGGGATCAATCCTAGCAGAAGACATAACAATTTTAAGTATATATGCACCCAACATATGAGCGCCTCAATACATAAGGCAAATGCTAACAGCTATAAAAAAGGAAATCAATAGTAACACAATAACAGTGAGGGACTTTAACACCTCATTTACACCAATGGACAGATCATACAGACAGATAAGGAAACACAAGCTTTAAATGACACAAGAGACCAGATAGATTTAATTGATATTTATAGGACATTCCATCCGAAAACAGATTACACTTTCTTCTCAAGTGCACATGGAACATTCACCAGGATAGATCACATGCTGGGTCACAAATCAAGCCTCGGTAAATTTAAGATAATTGAAATCATATCAAGCATCTTTTCTGACAACAATGCTATGAGATTAGAAATCAATTACAGGGGAAAAAAAGTAAAAAGCAGAAACACATGGAGGCTAAACTATACGTTATTAAATAACCAAGAAATCACTGAAGAAATCAAAGAGGCAATCAAAAAATACCTAGAGACAAATGACAGTGAAAACACAATGATCCAAAATGTATGGGATGCAGCAAAAGCAGTTCTTAGAGAGAAGTTTATAGCAATAAAATCCTACCTCGAGAAACAAGAAAAATCTCAAATAAACATTCTACCCTTATACCTAAAGGAACTAGAGAAAGAAAAACAAACAAAACCCAAAATTAGTAGAAGGAAAGAAATTATAAAGATCAGAGCAGAAATAAATGAAATAGAAACAAAGAGAACAATAACAAAGTTCAGTAAAACTAAAAGCTGGTTCTTTGAGAAGATAAGAAAAATTGATAAACCTTTAGCCAGACTCATCAAGAAAAAGGAGAGGATTCAAATCAATAAAATTGGAAATGAAAAAGGAAAAGTTACAACAGACACCGCAGAAATACAAAACATCATAAGAGACTACTACAAGCAACCCTATGCCAATAAAATGGACAACCTGGAAGAAATGGACACATTCTTAGAAAGGTATAACCTTCCAAGACAACCAGGATGAAATAAAAAATATGAACAGAGCAATCACAAGTAATGAAATGGAAACTGTGATTTAAAATTTTCCAACAGGGCTTCCCTGGTGGCGCAGTGGTTGAGAGTCCACCTGCCGATGCAGGGGACACGGGTTCGTGCCCCGGTCCGGGAAGATCCCACATGCCACGGAGTGGCTGGGCCCATGAGCCATGGCCGCTGAGCCTGCACGTCTGGAGCCTGTGCTTCACAACAGGAGAGGCCACAACAGTGAGAGGCCCACATACCACAAAAAAAAAAAAAAATTTTCCAACAAACAAAACTGCAGGACCAGATGGCTTCACGGGTGAATTCTATCAAACATTTAGAGAAGAGCTAACACCTACACTTCTCAAACTCTTCCAAAAAATTGCAGAGAAAGGAACACTCCCAAACTCATTCTACGATGCTACCACCACCCTGATACCAAAACCAGACAAAGATACTCCAAAAAAGAAAATTACAGACAAATATCACTGATGAATATGATGCAAAAATCCTCAACAAAATACTAGCAAACAGAATGCAACAACACATAAAAAGGATCATACACCATGATCAAGTGGGAGTTATCTCAGAGAGGCAAGGATTTTTCAATGTATGCAAATCAATGTGGTACACTGTATTAACAAACTGAAGAATAAAAACCATATGATCATCTCAATAGATGCAGAAAAAGCTTTTGACAAAATTTCAACACCCATTTATGATAAAAACTCTTCAGAAAGTGGGCATAGAGGGAACCTACCTCAACATAATAAAGCCCGTATACGACAAACCCACAGCAAACATCATTCTCCATGGTGAAAAATTGAAAGCATTTCCTCTAAGATCAGAGACAAGACAAGGATGTCCAATCTCGCCACTATTATTCAAAATAGTTCTGGAAGTCCTAGCCATGTCAATCAGAGAAGAAAAAGAAATAAGAGTAATACAAATTGGAAAAGAAGAAGTAAAACTGTCACTGTTTGTAGATGACATGATACTATACATAAAGAATTCTAAAGATCCTACCAGAAAACTACTAGAGCTAATCAATGAATTTGGTAATGTTGCAGGATACAAAATTAATGCACAGAAATCTCTTGCATTCCTATGCACTAATGACAAAAAATCTGAAAGAGAAATTAAGGAAATACTCCCATGTATCATTGCAACAAAAAGAATAAAATACCTAGGAATAAACCTAACTAAGGAGGTAAAAGTCCTGTACTCAGAAAACTATAAGACACTGATGAAAGAAATCAAAGATGACACAAACAGATGGAGAGATATACCATGTTCTTATATCGGAAGAATCAATATTGTGAAAATGACTCTACTACCCAAAGCAATCTACAGATTCAGTGCAATCCCTATCAAATTACCAATGGCATTTTTTACAGAACTAGAACAAAAAATCTTAAAATTTGTATGGAGATACAAAAGATCCTGAATAGCCAAAGCAACCTTGAGAAAAAAAAAAATGGAGCTGGAGGAATCAGGTTCCCTGACTTCAGACTATACTGCAAAGCTACAGTAATCAAGACTATATGGTACTGGCACAAAAACAGAAACAGATCAATGGAACAGGATAGAAAGCCCAGAGAGGAACCCATGCATATATGGTCACTTTATCTTTGATAAAGTAGGCAAGAATATACAATGGAGAAAAGACAGTCTCTTCAATAAGTGTTGCTGGGAAAACTGGAGAGCTACATGTAAAAGAATGAAATTAAAACCCTCCCTAACACCACACACTATAGTAAATTCAAAATGGATTAAAGATCTAAATGTAAGACCAGACACTATAAAATTCTTAGAGGAAAACACAGGCAGAACACTCTTTGACATAAATCACAGCAGGATCTTTTTTGATCCACCTCCTAGAGCAATGGAAATAAAAACAAAAATAACCAAACGGGACCTAATGAAACTTAAAAGGTTTTGCACAGCAAAGAACACTATAAACAACATTAAAAGACAACCCTCAGAATGGGAGAAAATATTTGCAAATGAATCAATGAACAAAGGACTAATTTCCAAAATATATAAACAGCTCATGCAGCTCAATATTAAAAAAAAAACAAACAACCCAATAAAAAAACGGGCAGAGGACCTAAATAGACACTTCTCCAAAGAAGACATACAGATGACCAAGAGGCACATGATAAGATGCTCAACATAACTAATTATTAGAGAAATGCAAATCAAAACTACAATGAGATATCACCTCACACCAGTTAGAATGGGCATCATCAGAAAATCTACAAACAACAAATGCTGGAGAGGGTGTGGAGAAAAGGGAACCCTCTTGCACTGTTGGTGGGAAGGTAAATTGATGCAGCCACTATGGAGAACGGTATGAAGGTTTATTAAAAAGCTAAAAATAGAACTACCATATGACCCAGCAATCCCACTACTGGGTATATACCCTGAGAAAACCATAATGCAAAAAGACACATGCACCCCAATGTTCATTGCAACACCATTTACAATAGCCAGGTCATGGAAGCAACCGAAATGCCCATCAACAGATGAATGGATAAAGAAGATGTGGTACATATATATAATGGAATATTACTCAGCCATAAAAAGGAACAAAATTGGGTCATCTGTAGAGACCCGGATGGACCTAGAGACTGTCATAGAAATTGAAGTAAGTCAAAAAGAGAAAAGCAAATATCGTATATTAACACATATATGTGGGAATCTAGAAAGATCATAAAGATCAACTGGTTTGCACGGCAGAAATGGAGACACAGTTGTAGAGAACAGACATATGGACACCAACGGGGGGAAGTGGGGTGGTGGTGGTGGTGGTGGGATGAATTGGAAGACTGGGATTGACATATATACACTAATACGTATAAAATAGGTAACAGTAGAAACCTGTTGTATAAAAATAAATAAATAAAATTTTTAAAAAGATGATAGTCATAAAAGTACAGAAATATTAACAAGTTGAAAAAAATATTTTTGTAAATAAGCTCGTTTTTATCATTTTGTTTAGATTCTGCACATCAGTGATACCATATGATATTTCTCTTTCTCTGTCTGACTTACTTCATTCAGTATGTCAATCTCTAGGTCCATCCATGTTGCTGCAAATGACATTATTTCATTCTTTTTAATGGCTGAGTAATATTCCATTGTATATATGTATAACTGAATCACTCTGCTGTATATACCTGAATCTAGCACAACGTTGTTAATCAACTATACTCCAATATAAAATAAGAAGTTAAAAAATTATAGAATCCAAGCATAGTGAAGTGTCCAATATACTTTCTTCTTCTAATATTTTAGCTTTATACTTGCTTCATACTGCTGGCAAACTTTATCACTTTTATTATACATAATTTTATCATATGAAATCCTGATATATTGCTACAGAACTCCTACAGTTTTTTTTTATACCAGAAAGCCCATATCTCTGGAATGGAATACAATCAAAATCCTGGGAGGAAGGAATGTAAAGGGAATGATAAGTAGGAGACCAGAATGAAGCATTTGTTCAGTCTGCAGTTTGCTACCAACCAACTGGCAATCTGTCCTCCTGATCTCAATTATTTTAGAAATTTTCCACAAATTCAATAAGATATATAAAATTCACATTCAGAATTATTGTTCTAATATATGGAAACAACATTTGGTTGGGTGGAAAATATATGTGTGGCATCCAAATCTGATTTGTGATATCTCATCTTTCTAGTCTTTTATTCTAAATGTAAGAACTCAACAAAAATGTTTTTCCTCTCCCAAGTGTGGGATTTAGTTACAAGTAAGAGTATAGAAACTTGGAAATAAAGATTTTAAAGCCTTTTGGAATCAATTATCATCAAGTTGTTAGTAAACTGAATACTCTCCCAGTATAGCTATTAATGTTCACTATCATTTATATGTATACATAGGAGAAATGTGGAGAAGGCTGTCATACAAAAGGACTGAATCTTAGCCTAACATAAGCAGAAGTTTTATTAGTGACAGGTATCAGATGTTCACTAATCTCTCTGATGATATGACAGTGACATAAGGATATAACATTAATGTGAAAAACTATTTTAACAAAAATTTGAATGGTAGGCATAATTAAGAGAAAGAAAATCAATAGATCCAAATGTATGGAAATTCATGAATTAGGAGACAAATTAATTTTAAAATATCAGATTAAGTAGGACTTTCTGTAGAGAAGAGAAGAAGACAGCCTAGAATACAAATGGTGTCAAATGAATGGTTTCAAAGAGTCAGTGGAAGTAAATATCTAAAATATATAATGTAAACTAAGTACAATGAAAATGTATAGAAAAGAGTTCTTCCCCCACAATCTGCCATAGTTGCCCATAGTCTTTTAAAAATGGCTTCAGCTCTGAATTATATAATAAATTGGGAACACGGAAAAGTTAGAGATATTAAGTAAGAAAAATCATAATTGTTTTGATTTTGGAATTTGGATAAAAACAGAAAGTCCATAAATCCATTTATATTGCAAGGAAAAGAAAAAGTATTGGAAATTTTTTGTGTCTGAATACAACTATTCTCTGATGCCCCGAGTACTGTTCTATTTTCACTAAAACCTGGACAAAGGGAATATGATAAGGGCATTTGAATAGTTTTCATTTGGGCTGCATATACCTTGGTAAATTGAAAACAGTGTGCTGGATGAATTTATTCTAACAAGAGATTTGGGGATGGATCATCTGTTTTTGCAAATTTGAAAATAACCCCCAAAAGGAGTCTATAATTGTTATTGAAAAACAAAGAGATATTAACTTATTCTTCACATTATTTCAAAATATGATTTTTACTGAAAAGAATAATTAAATATCCTATCATTTATTATAGACAAAATGTTATCATTAAGGTGCCTTGAGAATCATTTATGGTAACTAATTAACAAAGAGCATGACATATTTGGGCTTAAGGAGTTTGCGGTATCAACATCACACAGGTAAATAAGTATAATATTAAATAAAATAGCTAGCAAGATGGTAAATTTAAGTTAAAGCATGTAATTAAGTGTAAATGGTGTAAACATGTCAATTAAGACAGACATGGTCAGACTGGATTAAAAAAGCAAGAACCAATTAGATGACATGTCTATAAGAAATACACAATAAAGATAATAATATAAATGGAATAAAAGTAAAAGTTTTGAGGAAGACATGTCATGCAAACACTAAACCAGTTAAATATGGAATGGCTGTACTAATATCAGACATAGTCAGGTTCAGAACAAGCAGTATTACCAGACGTAAAGCGAAAGATAAATGGCTCAATTCATTAAGACAAAAATCCTAAATACATACATACATACAGAGCAGAGTTTCAAAATGCATGAAAAAAAATGAAATGAAAGAATAGATAAAAATTCATTAAGACAAAAATCCTAAATGCATGCATACATACAGAGCAGAGTTTCAAAATGCATGAAAAAAAATGAAATGAAAGAAGAAATAGATAAAACCACAATAATAGTTGGAGATTCCTGTCTCAATAACATATAGAAAAACAACAAATAACATTAAGAATACAAAAGACCTGAACTGCACTATCAACTACACTGCTAACTGATATTTAGAGAGCACTTGATCAAACAGCGAATACACATTCTTTTCAACTACATATGGAACATTTACCAAGATATATCTCATCCTGGGCCAGAAAACCACCTACAAATTGAAAAGAATGAAAGTCATACAGAGGTTTTTTTTCCTAAACAAAATGGAGTTTAAAGAGAAAACACTAACAGAAAGATACATGGAAATTTAAAATATTTGGAAATTAAATATTACATGTATAAATAACCCATGTATCCAAAGAGGAAGTCAAAACAAATATAAAATGTTTTGAATTAAATGGAAAGGTAGCTACAACATATAAAATTCATGGAATGCAAATAAGTAGTGTTTAGAGTAAAATTTAAAGCATTAAGATAATAAATGGATTTAGCAATGCCTCATGATAAATGATCAAAACCTAAAAATCAGTTGTATTTATATAGTCTAGTAATAAATGACTGGAAATGAAAATATCTTTTAAAACTATGTTTTATTAAAGCATGAAAAAATATAATGTCCTTAAAGATACATTTAACAAAATATGTGAAAGATTTGTATGCTGAAAACTCTAAAATGTTGATGAGAAAAATTGAAAGCTACCATTGTAAATGGAGAGTTATACCAATTCCATAAATCAGAAGACAATGTTATTATAATGTCAATTTTTATCTAATTGATCTATAATTTCATTGCAACCCCAGTTACAATCACTGCAACATTTTTGTAGAAAGAAAGAAGCTGATTTGAAAAATTCACATTGAAAATTAAAGGTAATTAACTAGATTAACTGATGTGGTTCTAAAAAAGAACAAAATCAGAGGATTCAAACTAGCTGATTTCAAGATTCAAAAATCAAGACAGTTTTGTATTGACCTAAGGATAAACATGTAGATCAAAGAAATAGAGAATCCAGAATTAGACTGTACATATGTAGACTCATAAATATACAGTCAAACCAAGGTGATTCAATGGGAAATGGTCAGTATTTGCACAAAAGTGTGTCTTGACATTTACCAAATAAAAAATTAACCCAAGATGGATCACAGAGATAAACATAGAAACTAAAACTATACATATGTACTAGCAGAAAACATGAGAGAATATATTTGTGACCATAAGTTAAACAAATATTTTGACAAGACATAAAAAGCACTAATTATAAAAGAAAAAAATTGGACTCCTTCAAAATGAAAATCTCTTGCTCTTCAAAAGACACCACTAAAACAATGAAAAGACAAGCTAGAAAATGATGAGAAAATATTTGCAAAATAGATTTCTGATAAAGGACTTGGATCCTCAATGCATAAAGAGCTCTTCCAACTCAATGATAAGAAATAAAACAAAACCCCAATAAAAAAGTAAGAAAACATCTTGAACAGACACATTAATGAAGAAGAGATACAGATGGCAAAAAAATCAGATTAAAAAAAAAAGTTCAACACTGAATTATAAAAGAAATACAGAGTAAAACACATTGTTATACTACTACGTACATACTGGTATGACTAAAATTTCAAATAGGGCAATATAAAATGCCATGCAGTGCTATGTACTATAAGAAAAATAGTCTGATTTCTATGTATACCTGTTTGTTCTTATTTCAGAATCACTGGAATAGATGTCTAATTTAATGCAACTGAAATCTAATGTTAACTACAGCTAGTCCTAGTTTTTCTCTCCAAGTAGTAAAAAACCTGGAGTCACATCTAGAGTAAACCCTATATTCAGCATAATTCTGACCCAATAACCCATCCTTAATTGTTAATAGCTAAGGGCTTGGTATCTTGTTCCTCTGGAATAAAACCTTTTATATTAGTACTGGAATGGTGCTTTTAAAAAGAATAAAGAAAAACAACCTCAGATAATCACCAGTCAATTCTCAAAGTTATTATTAACAGATCTCTAATTGAAGCAAAATATCTTTCTTGTTTGGTAAATGTTCCAGCTTCAGCCGCTGAAGCCATGTCTATCTCTGTGGTTCAGACATGTCTGGGCTTGGCTGACAACCCTGTAGGACAAGGCCCACTGGACTCAGGCGCTTCCCCGTTGGAAACTCATTCAGGAAAAGAGCAAGCCAAGTGTGACAAGCCTGACTCAGTACACGTCTAGTCACTGGTAGGAAGAAGTGAGTCTGAATAAAGATTTGGAATATTAACTGAGCTCTGTCTCAGACCTAAGGAGCTTAGGGTGGTGGAGAGAGAAGGCTGTTGCTAATAAGTAGGAACACTCTGTAATTCACTCCAACAGACTGCTTTCTGCAAATTTCTGTCCCTCTTTGCCAAGGAACATTGCATAGTCCTGACATGCCTAACCCTGACACACAAAGGTTCAGGGTATGCACACAAGAGGTGGCACGAAAAGTGGCAACAGTGCTCAGAAAGGGCATTTGTTTGGGTTCCTCATGGTCAAAGTTCCATCCAGCAGCTGGGGAGCAAAGCAGGAGAACAAGACAAGTGCCAGGCAGTTACCTGGGTTTGTTGATGAATAGATGAGACACCCTGGACTCCCAGTATTTCTGGGACTCTTCAGGGTTGATGATCGGCATCAGAAGGTGGTGACGCAAGAAACAAAAATGGGTTACACTTCATAATTCTGTCAACATTCAATACTCTTTTTTTTTTTTTTAGCGGTACGCGGGCCTCTCACTGTTGTGGCCTCTCCCTTTGCGGAGCACAGGCTCCGGACGTGCAGGCTCAGTGGCCATGGCTCACGGGCCCAGCCGCTCCGCGGTATGTGGGATCTTCCTGGGCCGGGGCACGAACCCGTGTCCGCCGCATCGGCAGGCGGATTCTCAACCACTGCACCACCAGGGAAGCCCAACATTCAATACTCTTAATTCATTTCCCCAAGATACAATATCTTATTACTTTAAAGCTCTTTCTTTGAGAATTAAGTAAAATTTTCTATAACCTGGAGAAGAAAGGGTTAAGAGTTATTTAATAACTTCCTTTGAGAATCCTTTTATTACTTATATCTTGTATTTATTTTTACAAAATATTAACTCCACTTTAGTAAATTTTCATTTGGGCCTAATATTAAAAATATAAAGAGGCACAGCATGATTTGTATCTAATCCATTAAAATTCACCATCATAAATTAATTTAAAATTATAAACCGGATGAAAAAAGGGCAGAAGTCATTTAATTTCCTGCGTATTACATCATCTATTGGACAGAAAAACAGTGTTCGTTCTGTGCCTTCAATAATTATAATGCAGTTATAATTTAATCATGTTTTCCCATCATATAGGAGAATGGGAAAATCAGGATGGAAACCATTTGTATAAAGCCTTCTAGCCCAGGTCCAAGAAAAATTAGCAGTTAATGCTGTATGGTACTTAATATGTATCAGGCACTCTTCCACACTTCACTTCCATCCCTTCAATCCTCATAACAACACTATGATATAGTAGATGGGTTCTTTGAGAATAATTTGAAGTGTCAGACCTCCTGTATGCTCTGTTTCAACAGTCTCAACTTTTAAATGCAGATGCTTGAGTGTGGACTTAAACACAAGTGGCCACATTTTCACATAACTACATTTAACTGACATATTTTACAGTCCTTTTTTCATTAGTAACTTGTGGCGTGGCCTTTGGATTATACTCTGAAGCTACATGCATGATGCTTACATAAGCCATCCAAATAGCAAATTCAAACAGGATGTTAATTCTGTAAACTTGAAAAAAAAAAGAAATTTTTGATTTCTAATGTTATGTAAAATGGCATAAATAGAACTGTAATTTTCCTGCTCTCAACAGCCAGCATGTATCCCATTATTGCTAGTGAATATGATATCTCTTCCTTCTTACTAGAAAATAGTGAGTTACAGCGCGATGTTTTGAAATCATATATGGAATAAGGATTATTGAAAACCATTTTCTGAAGTTACTTAAAACAAATATTTATTCTGAAAAGTGGAGAATATTCTTTGAATTTCACTTTTGTTTCACCTCTGTGGGAATTATTTTCCTTCCTAATATGTTGCAGGATTATTATTACTTTGATTGTTAATAAAGTTGCTCATTGTTAATAAAAGAGGTTAAACTGAGATGTGTACACAGTCACACAAACTAGATGTTAAATCAGAAGGCAGAGATGTGCAGAGAAAAAGGAGTGAAAGAGTGTGAAGGTGTATGGAGGGAAGAGAGAGTTGGGATACTTGGGATTCTTCATTACTGCACTTATTCTTTTAGTTAGTCTCTTGTCTCTTCTAACCGCAGCTTCCTGTAACTAAGGAAAATTAGCAGTAAATAAATATCAATTGAAATATACACACATATCTACTTGGTTATTTTTTCCATAGAATTTTCTTTCACTTATTTTGCCACTTCTATTATGTCCATTATGTTAGTTATCCCTACCTCCATCATTTTAAGTACTTATCTGGTTGAAATCTTAATTAATTTATATATGGAATCCTTTAGAACAGATTTTATATTATAAAATAATATAATGCAGTTAGATTTTATGGAGAATTGAAGCAGAATTTCATTAGAGAAAAAATTCACATGTACTTTGGCTTCCTTTTAAATATGGAAGTCTTGATATTAACATTGAAAGTGATGTCGGGGGCTGTCTTTCATCTTTTCATCAAATACAAAAGTTCCGTCCCTGAATTTATTCGTAAGTGTATATGCACTAGAGAAACAACAACCAAGAAACGTGCAAAATATCTTGAATTTATGTTGAATCTGGAAAAGACAAAAACCTTGTGTATCTATGAATTTTAACAAGACACTCATTAGGTATTCTCCTCAAAGTTCCTGAATACATTGACTTGTTACAGATTTTCTTCTCCCCTATTCTTACACAATCCCCAAGGCAGTCACTCTGCCCGTCACAATATCCTGTCAGAAAGTGATTCTTCTGAAGCTTCCTATGACAACCTCTTACTTTTTTCTTATTGCATTATTGGTGAGGTGTTCCTGGTTCAAGACATTGACGGAACAAGGCTTCCTTCACAGATACTTTTTATCTCTATCCTATAAAAGCCTATTTTTAGAAGCTCACTGGATAACACAGGCAACAACAAATGGTTTGCTTCTGACGTGAGTATTGAAGGCACTATGACTTGCTTCAAAGGAGGATTTGAGGCTACAGCAAGGATGTTCCTGAAATAATTTTGCATGACCAGGATTTACAGGAATGACTGAAGCATGTTAGTTATATAATAAAAATCCAAACTATGAAGGCGGAATATTTTATTTTAATTCTACATCTACACTGCTTCTCTACAGATATCAAACATTCTTATCTTAAAAAAATTATGGGGGCTTCCCTGGTGGCGCAGTGGTTGAGAGTCCGCCTGCCGATGCAGGGGACACGGGTTCGTGCCCCGGTCCGGGAGGATCCCACGTGCCGCGGAGCGGCTGGGCCCGTGAGCCATGGCCGCTGAGCCTGCGCGTCCGGAGCCTGTGCTCCGCAACGGGAGAGGTCACAAGTGAGAGGCCCGTGTACCACAAAAAAAAAAAAAAAAAAAATTATGAAACATTTTGATAGCTAAGAAAAAGAGGGACAGCTTTGTTGGACATGATAAAGGCTAAACCCATGAAGAGCAATGAGTTTGTGATCATTAAAATTAAATAAAATTAGAAACTCACAGTAATTTCAAGAGGTCAGCAGCCACATGTGGCTAGAGGTTGTAGTACTGGACAACAGAGTGAATAATTCCATCATCATGGAAAGTTCTATTGGACAGCCCTGATATAGAATAAGTAACTAATATGAAATTGAAATTTTCCAAATTTTGTGCAGCAATCTTGTAAATGTATGTACTTATTTATGATGTGATCTAAAAGATCACAGTTAATATACAGAAATCTTTTGCACTTTTAAATACTAAAAACACAGTATCAGAAAGAGAAATTAAGGAAACAATACCATTTACCATTGACCAAAAAGAATAAAATACCTAGCAGTAAACCTACCTAAGGAGGCAAACGACCTGTACTCTAAAAACTATAAACCACTGATGAAAGAAATTGAAGACAACACAAACAGATGAAAAGATATACCATGTTCTTGGATTGGAAGAATTAATTTTGTTAAAATGACCATACTACCCAAGGCAATAAATGTCAGTGCAATACTAAATCAGTGATATTTAGTGACTTATTTCTACAGATTAAAAACTACTTTTCAAGAGGTTGCATACTGATAAAATGTTAGTAAGATATGGGGGAAGAAGCACATGTAATTTTGAAACATTTATATTCAAACTTCTGTGTTTTGTTTACTGCTTAATATAGTATACCTTCATTTTATGTATAGCAAAAAACAAATCTTAAAACGTGAGCCTCCTTCACAAACTCCAAGTGCCTGAGAACACTTTTCAAAAGAAAACTTATGTTTGAGTTTTACACTAGAAAAAATGGTCTCTGAGAATGCTTCCAACCTTTAATATGCAATGTTATAAAAAGTTTAAAAATATATGATGAATAAAGCAAAAGTAAGTAATACCGTATGGTGGTTTAGTCTTATTTGCATTTGCAATTTTACAGCTAATGTACAATCTCATTTTCAGATATCTTTAGCTATGTTTACTGTTTCATACTGTATGAGATCTATATAAAGGGGACTGGACTGATCACTCGATGGTTTAACAGGTAGTATGATGCTTTATTACTACAGCATGACTTTCGAATGACTCCATTTCCTAAAAGTGTTAGGGCTGTCTTGAGTCATATTAGCAATTCTAAATGAGGCAATAAACAGCACTATCAAGCACTCTGTTTATTCTATAAATAGTATAGTAGCCCTCTAATCTTCTTTTTAAAAAAGAATTCTGACTTGAGTATATTTTAATCTTTTTTCCTTGATATACATATCAAGGCTAGGATGAGAAATTGTTGAGCTTTTTTTCTGAATTATTTTACTGTGACAACAAAAATGAAAAGGAGGGAAATAACCATCAGTCAAACAGGATCAAATGCAAACAGATATGGTATTTTCTAATTTTCACCTAAAGCTTCAGAAAGCTCAATAGACTTGGGCTACTTTATTAGGAAAGTAAGATTAAAACACTGGAACGGCAGCCATTGAAATTGGCATAGGCCGTGTAACAGAGTATTAGTGATATTTAACACCATTCAAATGAAAAACAGCCATGTTTAGTACTGCAAAAGATCCAGTATCAGAGAAGGCTCATCTGTCAGATTATATGTGCAAAGGCAGGAAAAAGTCGTCTGATTTTCCCTACAGTAATTCTAATTTATTTAGTGTGAATCTCAGTTCCTAACTTGCCAAAATACAACCATGTGTATCTTCTTAATTATATCATGGTCTGATTTTTGAAGAACCTGGCAAGCAGACTAATTTCTGTATGAGGAGATAAGTCTCATTGTTTTTCCAAGAAAGAGTAAAAGAACAGAATTAAGGACTCCTTGAAAGAAGGAAAAGCTTTTTCAATTTTAGAGCTTGACAGATGCAGATGAAATACTCTTCCTTTCCTTACCAAGCTGGGAAACTCACTCACTAAGCACGGAAGTAAAAGGTGCTTCTTGGTTCTTTTCCAATCTTCCTTCCAATCTGGTCCCACATAACCCAATATTGGCACCATGGAAAGAACCATGTGCCTGAGACCCTTGAGATTTAAGAGAAAAATTCCTTGCTTTCAGAATATCAAAAACCACCATGCTGTAAATTTATCTTGTTAAATTTGTTTTTTAAAAAATGGTAATATAAAATGGAAGAAGATATAGTGTTTGAACAGCTATATATATATATAAAATGTCCACTGGCATCAAATCAATGGTTTCCAGAAGAAAGTTTCTATATAAATTTGAATTTTATCTGAAAATTATAACCTCAGTTTCAGATTGCATTAATAATTCTATAGGTAGCATTTTAGGTTTTAATATTCTAGAATACACAATCAAATGATATTCCTGAAGTATGTGATAGTTTAGAGATAGCACAGCTAAATTAAAAGGTTTTATCCAGACAGTGCCCTTTATTTCATTATGAGGAATGTGTTTCTAAATGTATCTTGATGCATTAATTTCTGATACCTTCCTTAAAGTGAAAAAAAAAAAAAAACCCTGTCTTTTCAGAAGGACTCTGTAGTATATATCTATTTTGAAGTGCAAACAATATTCAAACTATGTAATTAAGTAAACTGTGAGAATAAAGGATATTTTCCAGAAAGGCATAAGGCAGTAGCATTTCACATTAAATAAAACTAGGCTGGAGAAAAATTCATAAGCAAATGGCAAGGATTTTCTCTACCTTTAATTCATACTACAAGGGAAATGTTTGGTATTTACCTGGATATGCTACTAGTGTTGATGTTGTCTTCTCTGCAGACTCAACTATCACTTAATGATCTTTATCAATAAAGTAAAAGTAAGTTTTTCAGGAAAGAAAAAGATATCCTGAGTATTAAAATGGGACTGCTAGCTAGTGCCCCTCTCATTATTATGGCATGGCTATTTGAGAGCATTCCTAATTTCTCCTAAATTATTGAAGTAATACATTTTCATAGGATTTTAATCATCCATCCTTCCAGAGGTTTCAATGATTTGATTCCTTAATATTTAGTGAGCATACGCATCAGTAGCTTTTAAGAGTTAAAATGAGTTTTCTTCTTTTAAGTATGTGCATATGAAAGTTCTCTTTGCTCCATCACCCAAAGAGAAAGAGAGAGAAATAAGAAGTGTAAAAAAAATTGGTATTGAGCCAGCAATTTTAATACCATTGCCATTGCAAGAACAACACTATGAATTTAATCTACTAACTTTCCCTCTCTCTCTCTCTTTCTCTCTTTCTCTCTCAAGTTATTTAGAAATCAGGAGACAGTTTCAGGGACCTGTGAAGGAATATTTGCAGAATATATATTTGATATGAGAAGAATGTCTACATTTTTGAAAGTAATAGTCATAGCATTAGCTTTAAAGTTATTAAAGACTCATTTTCATTTGGTGTTATGCATAAAATTGGTTGTTTTCTTTAGAATTATCAGAAGTGATTGGTTTTACTTGAGCCATCTTCAATCTATATAAAGGCAAAGTATAAAGGCAAAGTAGTAAAATCTATATAAAGGCAAAGTAGTAAAAATACTTTTTTGTATTTTAAAAAGTATAAGGTTAACAGTAGAAACTTTCTTCTCCTTTTGCTTATTGTTCAAATGTAAAGTGCTGGTTAACTTGAAAAAGCCCTGCACACACCAGAATTTTTACAGTTGTAAACTCATAAAATCAAGAATGGTTAAAGCCTATGATGAGAAACATTTTCAAAGAAAGAAAAAATATAAACTCTCAGTAATTTAGAATATTCTCGGATTCTTCATGGTTTCATTTTATTTTTCTCTTCATTTACCCTCCAGTCATTGTCTTTCACTGGGGAATTGAAGAAAATGCAGACAAGGCACATGATAGATGTATAAATACTCTGCCAAGCTTTTCCTACTATGGAAATAGTGAACTCCTTTAAATGGTACTTAACCCTGCCCAAAGATTAGGAGACTAGATCACCAAAGTGCTTGAAACTACTCAACAGAAAGGTAATCAATACAAATCATTATTATAAGTGGATTCTCACATTAGCATTTTGAATCTTTTCTCTGGAAGAAAATTGTTCATCAAACAGAAGTGAACGAATGCTTTGAGATGAATTTCCTAGGCTTCTGAATTATTTGGCCTGGACCTTATCTCAAGTGAGATATTTTTTAAATGGAGATATTTGTCCAAAGCAATCTGATAAATCATAATGATGGCTTTTAACACATATTGGTAACCAGTTTAAAAATACTTCCAGTTTCTAAATCACTTGGAAGTACTTTGATTTTAGAATCTATACCTTAAATCATTTCTTTTCTTTCACTACTTTTATCTATTGATACCTCTGGCTCTTATTATATCCCTTTTCCATGACTTTTGTTTTTGTCTGATTTCACTTATAACCCAATTCAGTTTTGATATCAGTGATCAGTCATCTCAAATACTAATCACCCTTCTGGGTCTGACTCATATACTTCAACTTCAAGGAAAGCTTCCTTTAATGTTCTATCTTTATTCAGTTCCCATGCTACACTGTGGCACTATTCTACAATATCATTGACATCTGCCATTTTGTTTTGTTGTGATTTCTGTTAATATCACAGTCCTCTACTGAACTGCCACGATAAACCCCATTGAGGAGTCATTTATCCCCCCGGGGTTTTTTCACCTCCTAGGGATCATCAATATTGAAAGTCAAGAAAGCTTAACTCCTTGGCTTACTACAATTTCTCAAGTTATAACCACAACTGAACTTCCAGAGAATATACCATTGGATTTTGTCTTCTTAGGTTTTGCATTCCTCAAGTTTTCTTTACTGATATGCCTGAGACTGTCCTCAATAACTAAAACTAAGCCTGCCTTTACTCTTGTCCAGGTCGAATGCGTGTAGGGAAGGTGTACTTCCTCCAACCTGTACGGGATATTTAAGAATGGTCTGTGCCACAGAACAAAGGGGGTAGTGATGGTAGTGTGGTGGCTTTGTTCATGGGATAACTTGAAACAATTTCCTCAAATTTTCTACTGATGAAGAGTAATGAGGGAAGGTATCTGATTAGGTATTTAATTTTTCCATGAAATATGCTGCTCAGAATGCCCTTTTCATCCTCCATTTTTACTAGTCAAAATCTTATATTATGCTTTGAGACAAAGCTTAACTGGTATTACTTTAAACCACTACTCTTCAACCTCACTTACCAATCTCCTTCTCTTTAAATATCTTAAAATACCTAGCTTAAATATGTAGAATTTTTCACATTTTAAAATATTTTGTTTTTATTTTTAAATTATCTGATTCATAATTTCCATGAGAGTGAAATAGTAGGCACTGTTTTTATATCTAAAACCATGTAGGAAAATTTTAAAACATATAGCAGATGAACAAAAATATTTCAGTGAATAAAAGGTTCAGTCGTTCAGTGAATGACTATATTATGACATGATAGTCATTTAGGGGAGATAGATCAACAAACCAATGTGCATTCCATTGATACCATCACTTTAACATTCATAAACTGGCAAACTACAATATCTGAGTCTGGTTGGGTTTACTATAATCAAATTAGATAAGTGACAAGTGGTAATTAGTAAAAAAGAAATAGAATAATAGTAATGAACTAAAAAAATAGAGGAGCTAAGCTGTTTATTTGATTGTAATCACAGAGCTAGCTGGAGGTAGAGCCAACATTTAGAATCAAGGTTATCTGACTCTTCAGCTGTGTCCATCATAGTAGATAGCATTTGCTGTATTGGAACTAGAACACAGGTGTTCTGTCTAATCATGCTTATCTAAATACTACATCAGAATTACATGACCAATTAACCCATGGTCAAAATTTATCTTCTTGTCACATTATTTCAGATTAAAATATAATTTAAAGGGCTTCCCTGGTGGTGCAGTGGTTGAGAGTCCACCTGCCGATGCAGCGGACACGGGTTCGTGCCCCGGTCCGGGAGCATCCCACATGCCGTGGAGCGGCTGGGCCCGTGAGCCATGGCCGCTGGGCCTGCGCATCCGGAGCCTGTGCTCCGCAACGGGAGAGGACACAACAGTGAGAGGCCCGCGTACCGCAAAAAAATTAAAAAAAAAAATAATAATTTAAAACTCCAGTTTTGACAATATAGAAAAATTAAATAACTGAAAACTCCCTTTCTATAAAAATTCTCTCTACAGATACTAGATAGAATATTATTAGACCTCCTATTAAATATGCAACTGAGCTCACAAGAAAGTAAGGGGAATTTCTAGGAGTTGTAAATAAGAACCAACTGAAAACCAGAACATTAAGTACATGAGCTAATTCAGTCATGAGGTTGCTCTAGAGGGCTTGCTGATCTCAATGATCTGGGACAGTGGTTCTTAAGTGGGGAAACTTTGTCCTCCAAGGGACATTTGGAAATGGATGGAGACATTCTGGTTGTCGCGACCGGGAAGGGGTGTATACTACTGGCATCTTGTGGGTACAGAGTAGGACTGCTACTAAATTTTTCACAATGCACAGGATGGAAGCCTCCCATCTTTGCCCATCACAACCACCACTAAAAATTACCCATTCCAAAATTCAGTCAACAGTGTTAATGTAGAGAAATCCTGCTCTATAGCCTAGAGATTGACTCCTAGTTGAAGAAGGGAAAGAAATTGGGCTTATTGGGCTAGTAAAATTAGGGAGTTAGAACTGAGACACCTTATGTTACAAAGTTAAGACTTTTTCAGGGCTAACTCTAAGTAAAATAGAGAACTAGAAACAAGTCTACTTTTCAGACAAAAGGGGATTTGTGTGCTTTGTCCTGGGACTGAAAATTTGTAGCCATGGTATGCCTTCAGGCATGTCTGCATTTCAGGCATCCTCTGTTACTAACTCCTAGATAACTCCCAGGCATAAAACTTATTCTATTGTAGTAAAACACTTGGGATTCCAACAGAAGCAAGTGTAAACAGCAGTGGAGAAAAGTATTTTCAACACAGCCACACATACCTAAAGGCTCACTAAAGATAAACTCATAATCGAAACCATAAAACACACCAAGAGCAAAAGAGTTCACAGGTAATGCAACAGGATGAAGTCCTTAAGCACTTCAGATAACAGATTTCTTTTTCCACACAGATATATTTTTCAAACAGATGTGTTCAAAATAGTTAAATATATAACCTAAGGTTTAGAAATAAATGAAAAGAAGAAAGCACTATCTTAAAAAATTAACCTGGACAAAAATGAGTTGGATGGTATTCAAAGAATGAATGGCTAAATTTTATTCAGTTTTGATAAAATACATGAATCCTTAGATTTAAATATTATGCTAGTCTGAGAAAGTGCTGAAAAATACAAATATCACATATCAACAGACATGATAGTGAAACTACAGAAGACCAAAAGTAGACAGAAATTCTTAAAATCAACTAGAGAAGTAAAGGCAAATGCCCAGCAAAGAACAATTACCCCAACTGCAAATTTCTCAAATGAAATACTAGAAAGTAGAAGACAACGCAGTATCTTCAAAGTGCAGCACGAAAGTAACTGTCAACCTGGAACTCTATGTCTTGGAAACCTAATGATATTTTCAAAGGATATTTGAAAAAAACTTCGCAAAAGTTCCTTGCTGAAAAGACTACAAGAACTTGCTTTTCAAATCCTGCTGACCATTAACATCATTTGGAGGACTTTTAAAAATTCTCAATATCAAGCCACAGCTCAGATTGATTAAATTAGGATCCCTGTGGGTGGGACTGAGTTACCTGTTTTTTTTCTAAGTTCTGTAGATAATTCTAATATACAACTTGGTTGAGAACCACCCGTTGACATGTATTGTAGCAAGAAAGCAGTCAAAACCAAAAGGAAGGTAGAAGTAAGCAAGAAACTGGCAAGTAAGTAACTGTTGAATATATAACAATCCATAACAATAATAATGTTATTTAATCTTCTGTATGTATATATATATACACGCATATATAATATATAACATATATTCATGTCACATAGTAAATATAAAAGAATAATAAGACTTGCCACTTATAGACCATGTTTTCTGACTGTAATATAATAATTCAGAGTCTAAAAAAGTAGCCCAAAATACACATATTTAAGAATTTCAGAACCAAGTATCTGAAAAATGTCCCCCAAGTAATGTTAATGGTCAGCCAGAGTAGAAAAACAAGCTTTTGTAGTCTTTTCAGCAAGGAAATTTGGAAAGTTATTAAATTTTAAGTTTTAATTTAAATATATATGTAATAGAAATATGGTATATCCAAACTACAGATGGTTATTATCTCTTCAAGGTTAGGAAGAGATGGAAATTTTAGGGAGGGGGTTGTAGGAGTCTTCAACTGTATCCCTCATAACTTATTACTTCCAAAAATTTTAGAAGTGATAAAATTATGGCAAAATATTAATTTTGAAGAGCTGATTGACAGTATAGAAATAGTCACTATTCTTTTCTGTGCACTTTTATAGGCTTATAAATACTTCCTAATATTTAAAAAAAGAACACTGCTATTTTATAAAAAGCACCTATGACTAAAATTATGTGTAAGAAAGTTAATTTCGGAGCAGCACAGATATATAAATATTGTTTGTTCAAATTTACTTCACAACTGGCAGGTTGAAAACCCACTTCCTAAAACTGAAGTCAACTGATTTATTTGCGGAACTCATCGGTGCATCGTATAGTCAGCCACCTCTTAGCCCTAGTCTGCAACGTGAGTGCCCCAGGAGACCAGCCACTGTACCACTACCCTCCACATTAGGTCTGGAGAGCCTGAAGCGTTCATGGGTGAAATGGATACATCTAGAGGCTCTCCTTGGCATGGTTTAATGTTTCATTTGGTACCAAAAAGTATTATATTTTCATTCCACTTACATTCTTCTTCTATTCGTGCATGACCGAAAAATCTATTAAATGTCAAAAAAGATCACTGAAAAGAAACTAATATTGCTCAAAATAAAATCTATTTTACCAGAATTCACCAACATTTTTCCTCCTCCTGCATTATGATTGAAATCTAGGTCACAGTACAGTTCAACTTATACTTTGTAATGCCAAATTTTTATAGATAGCAAAATGCTCAACGCTCTCTCCATGGATTAATTTCACATGTAAAGTCAGACATGTCAGTGAAACAGAAGCCCTCAAGTGTCACATTCAGTATATTAGTGATTTATTATTGTACTATTTTATTCTCAACCTGATTTTTCTAGTGTATTTTTAAATGTGCCACACTAGTTCCTTAGAATACAATGGACATTCATCTTTGTAAATCACCATTTAACAATTGGTGGGATTCTTCACGGGAAATTTAAAGCAGAATCATTTAAATCCTCTTTAACGTGACTGAGCTCTTATGTGCTCACATGAATGACTAAGGTGTGTCATTTCATCTCTCTTGCATCCCATCTCTAAAAACTATTTCCATTCTCATACCTCATCCACACTTGTTAGCATTCTACTATTTGCTAAAGGAAGTAGCTGCCAGTGTAATCTTGGATATGTAACCTACCTGCAAAATTATTATGGGGTCTAAAATTGTTCAGATGACTTTGGAATTTTGTTTTGGTTTTGCACAATCACAACTGCTTTATAGTACAGGATTAAATAGTAGAGTCTACTACACAAGACTTCTATGAAGCTTCAGTAAAATAATCTACGAAGGTTACTTGGCTCAGGGTTTGGCATATATTTTCTATGCAATAAATGTTACCCTTAGAAGGAGCTTCAGTGTTGGTGGTATTCATAGTAATAGTAGTAGTGGTCGTGGTGGAAGGTGTATTTGTTATTATTTTAATAGTAATAAGATGCTAATAACAAATATGAAAAATTATGAAACAAACTGGCCCATAGGAAATATATTTGTTGTGTTACTTTCTGAATTTGAAATTATTCTAAGAGTTCCCTTTCAAGTATTCTTTTTCAGAATGTGTAGCCATAAATAAAGAACAGATAGTCCTTATTAAGGAAAATAATAAAGCTTAGCTCTGTTACTATAGCATTTTATTTGTGCTGGCTTAAGCAGACTTGCATATTACCCCAGTGAATACTAAATATATTTATTTACCTAATCAAAGAAACCATTAAAGTGTTCCTGACTAATTAGGAATTTTTATTATTGTTTAAGTTTAAATACTAAAAAAAATCAATTCTAATTCAGGAGATAATTTATTGGAAAATTATCATATATAAAATTACTACACATGTGCCTATATCTTACATATATATCCATATTTAATAATCACGTCAGTATTATTTCAAGAAAAAATAAGAAATAAATTCATTTAATAATAAAGAATGATTTTTGTTTATTGACAAAACAGAAAACTGTTCTGTCAAATATAACTCTTGACAGTGAAACCTATCTCTTAAGAAGCTAAAAACCCACGTCTACTAGTTAGACACATTTTGCTTCTCTTGTTCAAGTTCATTTCCCAGGAAGCTGAAACCTCTCTCATATTTCACTGCCTTTAAATTGAATAATAAAATGTTAATTTGTATTTTATGCCAAGTTTTTTTTTTTTTTCTCCACAAAGGATTTTGCATTGATGTGAATAGTCATTATACAAGGTCCTTCCAAGAACCATACAAAAGAAATACTTTTCAGGCATTTGACTAAGATCTCAAGTTGAAATGATTTGCATTCCCATTAGGGCATCTTTTCTAAAATGCATAGATCAGTGTCTCAGATTGTTCAAAGGCCATCAGAAGATCTTCTTTTGTGTAACGTGTCTGGAGAAGGCCCAGCAAAAGGCAGTTCCTGGGTAAGAGATTGTTCAATAATGTCAGGTGAATCTCTTGAGTCTTGCACCCTGTCACATTATTTTCTGCTAATGTTGACACAAACGGAATAAATCTTCAGTTTCTATTCATCTATACATTATTATCAAAAGGGACAGCTGATAGCTATATCAACATGGTAATTTAAGTTTGCAAATTGTAACTGGGAGTGGTTCCCTAAACGTCTACAAAGTAAAGGTTAAGAAAATCTTATTTTGCTTTGTAAAAAACACAAAGCCTATCTGTTGAAAATTGAAGCTATCAATTTGTGATTTTAAAGACAGCATGATATGTCAAGGATTGAATTTGAATTTTACCTTGTATGTCTGATATTAAGTACAGAGATGGGCCTAGAAATAAGTGATAAGCACACTGATAAAATATTTATTACAAACATAGATATATTAGTCCATCTGTTTATGAGAGGATGTCTTGAGTTTATGGATATAACTTGATATTTAAGGACAATTCACATGAAATTACTTACCAGAGAAGAATGAGAAATCAAATATAGCATCACAAACAAAGATTACTAAAAGTTCTCACAAATTACAAAATAAAACACTTAAAATGACTATACTTATGAAGGATGGAAAGTTATTTCAGTACAGTGGAAAATCATGTTTCATGGAATCATGCAAATTGGAGACAAGAAGCAAATAAGATGGGCATCTATTCCAATACTGTCATTTTCTATAAAAGAAAATTGAATGTCAAAGATAATAAGTGACTTCCTCTCTCAATATAAAATAAAATGATTTTTAATTAGGTTTACCTATAAAACAACCACAGTGAAAAGTAGAAATCGCATTCCATATATTTGGAGATATATGTTAAAAATTTGTATTAAAGAACAACTTTAATTTTTCTATTTATTCAACTTCCTTTTAAAAGATGCATATAAAAACAAAACTTTTCACATTTACTCACTTGCAGACTATCTTTCTATTTCATAAAATAATTAACATATGAATTCCATTCCATCTAGCTTTTCCTTTTATATCAATATATGTTTCTTCCATTTGCTCACACAGGGCACATTTTCTTTAGCCTCTCTATTATCATTTTGATTTAAGTCCTTTGCTTTCTTGGATTGACTGCTTCTGATAGATTATTCCTACTTCACCTTTTCTGTTTGGCTCTAATTATCCACAGTAATTTTGTAGCCTTTGTTACATCACCACCTCTTAGGTCTGGGTAATGAGGTATGCAGTGCCTTCATTTTTTTCCCCTTTATGGTTCAATCCTAAAGTATAATGTGAGAAGTGAAATTGGTATTTTGTTAGTTAGGAAACTCATTAACAGCCCACTGCTTTATAAACTGTCAACTGTCAACTGTCACAGGAAAATTTGAGGGTAATTGTCCTACATAATTATTCCCTCTCTTTCCTTTAATAACAAAGCAATTACTTAAAAATATGAGTAAGTCTGCTTAGACATTTTATCACCAGACCATATAAAGTGAATCCCAGGACATTAGCGAATATTCAAAATCAAAAATATTATCGACATCAGTTTATCTGGTTTGCTACCACATCATCTTAATGACAAATGCTATATATTAAAACTTGCTCAAGCCTAGCCTCATTTTCACTGAGACTAGCAACAGAGACTTTGCTGGTATAAATGGCAGACCACTGTTAAACATAAATACTCTTCTAACTGAACATATTTCTGACAGAAGGGAATGTAGAAAATAACAGTCTATCTTCAAAAAGGAAGTTTAAAAACATGTACTGTTCTGACATGGAAGACTAGTACAGTTTTAAGCCTGTGAAATGCATATTGGAGTATAAAAATCAATCAATTTTTAGAACTCTGATGAAATCTTCAATTAAGTTCTGGACAACATTAAAGGCAGACATGTAGTTTAATACATCATTTGTCTTAAGATCACTTATCTGGCAACATCAACTAGCCAGAACACAGTTGAGAGCAAAGAAGGAAATAGATAATACTTGAATGCTTAACATGTACCACAACTTTAAATATATATTAAACTTCACAAGAATCATTTGATATATATAGATAGATAGATATAGCAGTAGAAATTAAATCACAGCAATTAAATAACTTGTCATGAACATAAGAACAACAAATTTCATAGTTAAGACTCAAATTTAGGTATTTTGACTCCAAAACCTATACTTAATGTATATAACTAACCTGTAACATATACTTAACTTCTATAATGTAAGGAAAAAAATAATCTTCAAACATACATACATAAAATAAAGCAAATGCTAAGATATCTGAATAAAAGTTAAAAATTCCTTATATTAAATGTTTGCCTTTTCGACACAGGAGCTCTAATACTAACATTATTGGCTCATTTCCTGCCACTGTGCCCATTGAAAATATATACTTCTCTATACAGGCAAGTTTAATTTACAGTTTCTTACACGAAACATAAAACTGCTCCTAACTCTTGCAGATTATTTTTTACCTTTGCCAAGACCCAAGACTTCTTAGGGTGAAAAAGGTAATGCATTTACTAATCTAAACATTTACATCAAAAACAATCCATGTAGAGTTGTAATTCTAAGAGGTGGGCAAGAAGAAATAAGTGGTAAGGGGCGAAAATGTCTGAATCACCCGAGCTGGTTTTTCAAACGGGTCAACCCCTCTTTCTTTCTTGTCCCAAGGTGATCTAATACTATCCACCACTTTAAATAAACATTATGTGTCAGAGATTCTTAGAGTCCCTACTAGAACTGAGTGTTGGTTCATATATTTGCATTTGCCTCCTAACTGTTGACATCACCCATACCTTCAAAATTCATATATTGAAGACCTAACCTCCAATGGGATGGTATTGGAAGTGGGGACTTTGGAAGGTGATTAGGTTTAGAAGAGGCTTGAGGATGGGGCCCTTGTGATGGGATTAATGCCCTTATAAAAAGGGGAAGAGACAGGATATCTCACTCTTTCCCTGTCTGTGTGCATGCATGCACCAAGGAGAGGTGATGTGAGGACATAACAAAAAGACTGCCCTCTGTAAACCAGGAAAGGGCTCTCAGCAGAGACCTTGATCTTCTACTTCCCACTCTCCAGAACTCTGGAAAATGTTTGTTGTTAAACATGGGAAATGTTGTTATTAAGGCACCTAGTCCACAGTATTTTGTTAGAGCAGCTCAAGCTGACAAAGACAGCCCCCTATCTCATTCCCAAGTCTTAAATTTTTATAAGTCCACAAAAAGTGTTCTTTTGTAAAATATAACTGTTCTCAGTGGTTGTTTCCAGTTTCAGATAAATTCTAGATGTTCTCCAAATTAGCAGTTGGCTCACCCTCTCACCAAAACCACAGAACACTCTTTGGCAAGCACCTCATTTGCTTTTATTCAGCTCTCAATGGGGTTCAGAGTTGACATTTGATTTCAATAAAAGTACCCAGACCCACCTGATAAAAATTCAGCAGCCAAGAATGATGGATCCATGCTATGGGTCATTTATTGATAACCTCGGGTAATCCTTGACTTCTCTCTTTCTTTCAAACCCCACATCAAATTCGTAAGCAAATTTGGTAGATTTCATCTTCAATGTATCTCTACAATCCAGCCATTTTCACCACCTCCACATTGCCACTATTGCCCAAGGCACCATCATCTCTCACCTGGTTTTATGCAGTAGCTTCCTAACTGCTCTCCCTGTTCTTTTGGTGCCCTGCCCCCAGTCTAGCTTATGTTTAAAACAGCGGCAGCTGAGTGAGTGTTCTTTTTAATACAAAAATCAGATCATCAGAATATGTCCTCTGCTCAGACCTCTCCAGTACTTCCTATTTTACTCAGAGGAAAAGCTTACATCACTAAGCCTTTATATGTCCAGAATGCCTGTTGCTTCTATGACCTTATATTCTTCTTCTCCTTCCACATTTGCTCTAGCCACTATGTCTCCCCCATGCTGTTTCTAGAACTATGTCCTCTGCCCTGTACCTTTAGACTTGTTCTTCCCCTTGTCTGAATTTTTTTTTTTACCAGATAGCTCTGTGGCTTTTCCCCTTTACTCTTCAAATATTATCTTCTAGTGGAGAAATTCCTCACTGCCTTATTCAAAATTATGAATGACTTCCCTACACATACATACACACATGCCTCCTTATGTTTCTACATCTGTCTGATACTGGACTGGATTAGAAACACCCATTGATGACAATCTCATTCCTACCCCTGCATTTGCCTTCTAACTCTGTTTGACATTACCCAATACCTTCCTCTAGCATTCTTCTGTTTACCTAAATCCTTTCATCCAAGTATCCTAACTAGGTATCACACACTCAGGGATGATGTCAAAGAAATAAGTCCCTATATTTACATCATATCTGCATTCCTATTTCTGGGTTGCTGGCATCTGTTTTTCATATCCCTCGATTTAGTTTTCATATTCATCATGCTAATTTGCCTGATGTTTCCACATACTTAAAGGGAACAGAGCCAGCTCAGACCCAACCCTCAACTGGTTTTGCTCCAGTAACTTAGGACTGGACCCTACCCCAGATAGGGTGGTGATGGTCACTGAATGAAGGGGAAGGCCTGGCTCACACCTAGCTCTGGATCTAGCCCCTCTATCTCCATCCAGCCCCATCTCCTACCAAGGTGATAGCTGTCAGCACACCCTGAGGAAAGATGTGACTTGTGTTCATGTCAAATTCAGCAAAATCCATGTCAAAGCTAGGCAAAATGAGAAGACAGAGGAATTGGGCTCAATTGAAAGAGAAAGAGAAAACAACTGAAAAAAACAAATAATGAAACAGAAATAAAGAATTTACCAGACAAAGGATTCAAAACATTAGTAATAAGAATGCTAACTGAATTAGGGAAAAGAATAGATGAACACAGTGAGAATTTTAACAAGGAACTAGAAAATTATAAAAAGAACCAGTCAGAACTGAAGAATACAATAAGTGAAATGAAAAAACACAACGGAAGGAATTAAGAGCAGACTAGGTTTTCCACACACGAGGAAGCCCCTTTGTGGGCGGAGACTGCGGGTGGCGGAGTGGGTAAGCTTCACAGCCGCGGAGGAGAGCGCAGCAATAGGGGTGCGGAGGGTAAAGCGGAGGCATTCCCACACAGAGGATCCCCGCACAGAGGATCCCCGCACAGAGGATCCCCGCACAGAGGATCGGTGCCGACCGGCACTCACCAGCCCGAGAGGCTTGTCTGCTCACCTGCCGGGGCGGGCGGGGCTGGGAGCTGAGGCTCGGGCTTCAGTCGGCTCCCAGGGAGAGGACTGGGGTTGGCTCCGTGAACACAGCCTGAAGGGGGCTAGTGCACCACAGCTAGCCGGGAGGGAGTCCGGGGAAAAGTCTGGACCTGCCGAAGAGGAAAGAGACTTTTTCTTGCCTCTTTGTTTCCTGGTGCACGAGGAGAGGGGATTAAGAGCACTGCTTAAAGGAGCTCCAGAGACTGGCGTGAGCCACGGCTAACAACCGCGGAGCTTAAAGGAGCTGCAGAGACGGGCATGAGACACTAAGGCTGCTGCTGCTGCCACCAAGAAGCCTGTGTGCGAGCACAGGTCACTATCCACACCCCCCTTCCAGGGAGCCTGTGCAGCCCACCTCTGTCAGGGTCCCGGGATCCAGGGACAACTCCCCCGGTAGAACACACAGCGTGCCTCAGGCTGGTGCAACGTCACGCTGGCCTCTGCCGCTGCAGGCTCACCCCGCATCCGCGCCCCTCCCTCCCCCCCGGCCTGAGTGAGCCAGAGCCCCCGAATCAGCGGCTCCTTTAACCCCGTCCTATCTGAGTGAAGAACAGACGCCCTCAGGCGACCTACACGCAGAGGCGGGGCCAAATCCAAAGCTGAGCCCCTGAGAGCTGTGAGAACAAAGAAGAGAAAGGGAAATCTCTCCCAGCAGCCTCAGAAGCAGCAGATTAAAGCTCCACAATCAACTTGATGTACCCTGCATCTGTGGAATGCATGAATAGACAACGAATCATCCCAAACTGCGGAGGTGGACTTTGAGAGCAAGATTTATTATTTTTCCCCTTTTCCTCCTTTTGTGAGTGTGGATGTATACACATCTGTGTGAGATTTTGTCTGTATAGCTTTGCTTTCACCATTTGTCCTAGGGTTCTGTCCATCCATTTTTGTTTTTTACTTAAAAAAATTTTTTTTCTTAATAATTATTTTTTTAGTTTAATAACTTTATTTTATTTTATCTTATCTTCTTTCTTTCTTTCTTTTTACTTTTCTCCCTTTTATTCTGAGCCGTGTGGATGAAAGGCTCTTGGTGCTCCAGCCAGGAGTCAGTGCTGTGCCTCTGAGGTGGGAGAGCCAACTTCAGGACACTGGTCTACAAGAGACCTCCCAGCTCCACGTAATATCCAAAGGCAAAAATCTCCCAGAGATCTCCATCTCAACACCAACCCCCAGCTTCACTCAACGACCAGCAAGCTACAGTGCTGGACACCCTATGCCAAACAACTAGCAAGACAGGAACACAACCCCACAAATTAGCAGAGGGACTGCCTAAAATCATAATAAGGCCACAGACACCCCAAAACATACTACCAGACGTGAACCTGCCCACCAGAAAGACAAGATCCAGCCTCATCCACCAGAACACAGGCACTAGTCCCCTACACCAGGAAGCCTACACAACCCACTGAACCAACTATAGCCACTGCGGATAGACACCAAAAACAACGGGAACTACGAACCTGCAGCCTACCAAAAGGAGACCCCAAACACAGCAAGATAAGCAAAATGAGAAGACAGAAAAACACACAGTAGTTGAAGGAGCAAGATAAAAACCCACCAGACCCAACAAATGAAGAGGAAATAGGCAGTCTACCTGAAAAAGAATTCAGAATAATGATAGTAAAGATGATCCAAAATCTTGGAAATAGAATAGAGAAAATGCAAGAAACATTTAACAAGGACCTAGAAGAACTAAAGAGGAAACAAGCAATGATGAACAACACAATAAATGAAATAAAAAATACTCTAGAAGGGATCAATAGCAGAATAACTGACGCAGAAGAACGGATAAGTGACCTGGAAGATAAAATAGTAGAAATAACTACTGCAGAGAAGAATAAAGAAAAAAATGAAGAGAGCTTAGGACAGTCTCAGAGACCTCTAGAACAACATTAAACACACCAACATTCGAATTATAGGGGTTCCAGAAGAAGAAGAGAAAAAGAAAGGGACTGAGAAAATATTTGAAGAGATTATAGTTGAAAACTTCCCTAATATGGCAAAGGAAATAGTTAATCAAGTCCAGGAAGCACAGAGAGTCCCATACAGGATAAATCCAAGGAGAAATATGCCAAGACACATACTAATCAAACTGTCAAAAATTAAATACAAAGAAAATATATTAAAAGCAGCAAGGGAAAAACAACATTAACACACAAGGGAATCCCCATAAGGTTAACAGCTGATCTTTCAGCACAAACTCTGCAAGCCAGAAGGGAGTGGCAAGAAATATTTAAAGTGATGAAGGAGAAAAACCTACAAGCAAAATTACTCTACCCAGCAAGGATCTCATTCAGATTTGATGGAGAAATTAAAACCTTTACAGACAAGCAAAAGCTGAGAGAGTTCAGCACCACCAAACCAGCCTTACAACAAATGCTAAAGGAACTTCTCTAGGCAAGAAACACAAGAGAAGGAAAAGATCTACAATTAACAAACCCAAAACAATTAAGAAAATTGGAATAGGAACATACATATCGATAATTACCTTAAATGTAAATGGATTAAATGCTCCCACCAAAAGACACAGACTGGCTGAATGGATACAAAAACAAGACCCATATATATGCTGTCTACAAGAGACCCACTTCAGACCTAAGGACACACAGAGACTGAAAGTGAGGGGATGGAAAAAGATATTCCATGCAAATGGAAACCAAAAGAAAGATGGAGTAGCAATTCTCATATCAGACAAAGCAGACTTTAAAATAAAGACTATTACAAGAGACAAAGAAGGACGCTTCATAATGATCAAGGGATCGACCTTAGAAGAAGATATAACAATTGTAAATATTTATGCACCCAACATAGGAGCACCTCAATATATAAGGCAAATACTAACAGCCATAAAAGGGGAAATCGACAGTAACACATTCATAGTAGGGTACTTTAACACCCCACTTTCACCAATAGACAGATCATCCAAAATGAAAATACGTAAGTAAACAGAAGCTTTAAATGATACATTAAACAAGATGGACTTAATATTTATAGGGCATTCCATCTAAAAACAACAGAATACACATTTTTCTCAAGTGCTCATGGAACATTCTCCAGGATAGATCATATCTTGGATCACAAATCAAGCCTTAGTAAATTTAAGAAACTGAAATTGTATCAAGTATCTTTTCCAACCACAACGCTATGAGACTAGATATCATTTACATGAAAAGATCTGTAAAAAATACAAACACACGCAGGCTTAACAATACACTACTTAATAATGAAGTGATCACTAAAGAAATCAAAGAGGAAATAAAAAAAATACCTAGAAACAAATGACAATGGAGACACGACAACCCAAAACCTACGGGATGCAGCAAAAGCAGTTCTAAGAGGGAAGTTTATAGCAATACAATCCTACCTTAAGAAACAGGAAACATCTCAAATAAACAACCTAACTGCGCACTTAAAGCAATTAGAGAAAGAAGAACAAAAACACCGCAAAGTTAACAGAAGGAAAGACATCAAAAAGATCAGATCAGAAATAAATGAAAAAGAAATGAAGGAAACGATAGCAAAGATCAATAAAACTAAAAGCTGCTTTTTTTTTCTTTTTTTTTTTTTTTTTTTTTTTGCAGTACGCGGGCCTCTCACTGTTGTGGCCTCTCCTGTTGCGGAGCAGAGGCTCTGGATGTGCACGTTCAGCGGCCATGGCTCACGGGCCCAGCCGCTCCATGGCATGTGGGATCTTCCCGGACCAGGGCATGAACCCGTGTGTCCCCTGCATCGGCAGGTGGACTCTCAACCACTGTGCCACCAGGGAAGCCCAAAGCTGCTTTTTTGAGAAGATAAACAAAATTGATAAACCATTAGCCAGACTCATCAAGAAAAAAAAGGAGAGACTCAAATCAATAGAATTACAAATGAAAAAGGAGAAGTAACAACTGACAGTGCAGTAATACAAAAGGTCATGAGAGATTACTACAAGGTACTCTACGCCAATAAAATGGGCAACCTGGAAGAAATGGACAAATTCTTAGAAATGCACAACCTGCCAAGACTGAATCAGGAAGAAATAGAAAATATGAACAGACCAATCACAAGCACTGAAATGGAGACTGTGATTAAAAATCTTCCAACAAACAACAGCCCAGGACCAGATGGCTTCACAGGCGAATTCTATCAAACATTTAGAGAAGAGCTAACACCTATCCTTCTCAAACTCTTCCAAAACACAGCAGAGGGAGGAACACTCCCAAACTCATTTTACAAGGCTACCAGCACCCTGATACCAGAACCAGACAAGGATGTCACAAAGAAAGAAAACTACAGGCCAATATCACTGATGAACATAGATGCAAAAATCCTCAACAAAATACTAGCAAACTGAATCCAACAGCACATTAAAAGGATCATACACCATGATCAAGTGGGGTTTATTCCAGGAATGCAAGGCTTCTTCAATATATGCAAATCAATCAACGTGATACACCATATTAACGAACTGAAGGAGAAAAACCATATGATCATCTCAATAGATGCAGAGAAAGCTTTCGAGAAAATTCAACCCCCATTTATGATAACAACCCTGCAGAAAGTAGGCATAGAGGGAACTTTCCTTAACATAATAAAGGCCATATATGACAAACCCACAGCAAACATCATCCTCAATGGTGAAAAACTGAAAGCATTTTCACTAAGATCAGGAACAAGACAAGGTTGCCCACTCTCACCACTATTATTCAACATAGTTTTGGAAGTTTTAGCCACAGCAATCAGAGAAGAGAAGGAAATAAAAGGAATCCAAATCAGAAAAGAAGAAGTAAAGCTGTCACTGTTTGCAGATGACATGATACTATACATAGAGAACCCTAAAGATGCTACCAGAAAACTATTAGAACTAATCAATGAATTTGGTAAAGTAGCAGGATACAAAATTAATGCACAGAAATCTCTGGCATTCCTATATACTAATGATGAAAAATCTGAAAGTGAAATGAAGAAAACACTTCCATTTACCATTGCAACAAAAAGAATAAAATATCTAGGAATAAACCTACCTAAGGAGACAAAAGACCTGTATGCAGAAAATTATAAGACACTGATGAAAGAAATTAAAGATGATACAAAGAGATGGAGAGATATACCATGTTCTTGGATTGGAAGAATCAACATTGTGAAAACGACTCTACGACCCAAAGCAATCTACAGATTCAATGCAATCCCTATCAAACTACCACTGGCATTTTTCACAGAACTAGAACCAAAAATTTCACAATTTGTATGGAAACACAAAAGACACCGAATAGTCAAAGCAAACTTGAGAATGAAAAATGGAGCTGGAGGTATCAGGCTCCCTGACCAGACTATAGTACAAAGCTACAGTAATCAAGACAGTATGGTACTGGCACAAAAACAGAAATATAGATCAATGGAACAGGATAGAAAGCCCAGAGGTAAACCCATGCACATATGGTCACCTTATCTTTGATAAAGGAGGTAGGAATGTACAGTGGAGAAAGGACAGCCTCTTCAATAAGTGGTGCTGGGAAAACTGGACAGGTACATGTAAAAGTATGAGATTAGAACACTGCCTAACACCATACACAAAAATAAGCTCAAAATGGATTAAAGACCTAAATGTAAGGCCAGACACTAGGAAACTCTTAGAGGAAAACATAGACAGAACACTCTATGACATAAATCACAGCAAGATCCTTTTTGACCCACCTCCTAGAGAAATGGAAATAAAAACAAAAATAAACAAATGGGACCTAATGAAACTTCAAAGCTTTTGCACAGCAAAGGAAACCATAAAAAAGAGCAAAAGACAACCCTCAGAATGGAAGAAAATATTTGCAAATGAAGCAACTGTCAAAGGATTAATCTCCAAAATTTACAAGCAGCTCATGCAGCTCAATAACAAAAGAACAAACAACCAAATCCAAAAATGGGCAGAAGACCTAAATAGACATTTCTCCAAAGAAGATATACAGATTGCCGACAAACACATGAAACAAACACATGAAAGAATGCTATTATTAATCATTAGAGAAATGCAAATCAAAACTACAATGAGATATCATCTTACACTGGTCAGAATGGCCATCATCAAAAAATCTAGAAACAATAAATGCTGGAGAGGTTGTGGAGAAAAGGGAACTCTCTTGCACTGCTGGTGGGAATGTGAATTGGTACAGCCACTATGGAGAACAGTATGGAGGTTCCTTAAAAATCTACAAATAGAACTATCATATGACCCAGCAATCCCACTACTGGGCATATACCCTGAGAAAACCATAATTCAAAAATAGTCATGTACCAAAATGTTCATTGCAGCTCTATGTACAATAGCCAGGAGATGGAAGCAACCTAAGTGTCCATCATGAGATGAATGGATAAAGAAGATGTGGCACATATATACAATGGAATAATACTCAGCCATAAAAAGAAACGAAATTGAGCTATTTGTAGTGAGGTGGATGGACCTAGAGTCTGTCATACAGAGTGAAGTAAGTCAGAAAGAGAAAGACAAGTACCGTATGCTAACACATATATATGGAATCTAAGAAAAAAAATGTCATGAAGAACCTAGGGGTAAGATAGGAATAAAGATAGAGACCTACTAGAGAATGGACTTGAGGATATGGGGAGGGCGAAGGGTAAGCTGTGACAAAGTGAGAGAGTGGCATGGACATATATACACTACCAAACGTAAAATAGATACCTAGTGGGAAGAAGCCGTATAGCACAGGGAGATTAGCTCCGTGCTTTGTGACCACGTAGAGCGGTGGGATAGGGAGGGTGGGTGTGAGGGAGACGCAAGAGGGAAGACATATGGGAACATATGTGTATGTATAACTGATTCACTTTGTTATAAAGCAGAAACTAACACACCATTATAAAGCAATTATACTCCAATAACGATGTACAAAATAAAAAATAAGAGCAGACTAGGTGATATGGAAGAATGCGTCAGTGATTTAGAAGACAGAATAATGGAAATCACCCAATTAGAAAAGCAGAAAGAAAAACAAATTTTTAAAAATGAGAACATTTTAAGAGATCTTTAGGATAACATGAACTGTTCCACCATTCTCATTATAGCGGTCCTAGAAGGAAAAGTAGGAGAAAAGGGGGTTGAAAATATAGTGGCTGGAAGATTCCAAAACCTGGGGAAAAAAAAAAGATACCCATGTACAGGAAGCAAAGAGGGTCCCAAACAAGATGAATCCAAATAGACCCACACCAGGATATATCACAATTAAAATGGCAAAATTGAACAATAAAGAGAGAATTCTAAAGGCAGCAAGAGAGAAACAGAGTCATATATAACGGAATTCCCATAAGACTATCACCTGATACAACAAAGGAGGCAAGAATATACAATGGGGTATAGACAGCCTCCTCAATAAATGGTGCTGGGAAACATGGACAGCTATATTCAAAAAATCAAACTGGACTACCCTCTCACACCATGCACAAAAGTAAATTCAAAATGGATTAAAGACTTAAATGTAAGACCTGAAATTATACAACTTCTAGAGGAAAGCATAAGCAGTAAGCCCTTTGACATCAGTCTCAAATATCTTTTTGGATATGTCTCCTTAGGCAAGAGAACCAAAAGCAAAAATAAACAAATGGGACTACATCAAACTAAAAGCCTTTTGCACAGCAAAGGAAACTATCAACAAAATGAAAAGGCAACCTACTGAATGAGAGAAGATATTTACAAACAATATATCCAATAAGGGGATAATACCCAAAATATACAAAAACTCATACAACTCAACATCAAAAAAACAAAAAATACAATTAAAAAATGGGCAGATGATCTGAATAGACAATTTTCCAAGGAAGACACCCAAATGGCCAACAGGCACATGAAAAGATGTACAACGTCACCAGTCATTAGGGAAATGCAAATCAAAACCACAAATGAGATATCACCTCACACCTGTCAAAATAGCTATTATCAAAAAGACAACAAATAACAAATATTGGCGAGGATGTGGAGAAAAGGGAACCCTAATGCACTGTGTGTGCATGTTTAAATTGGTGTAGCCACTACAGAAAACAGTTTTGTGATTCCTCAAAAAATTAAAAATAGAACTACCATATGATCCAGCAATTCTTTTCCTGGGTAGTTATCTGAGGAAAACGAAAACAGTAATTAGAAAATATATACACAGCCCTGTGTTCGCTGCAGCATTATTTATAATAGCCAAGATATGGAAGCAACCCAAGTGCTCATCAATAGATTAATAGATAAAGAAAATGCAGTATATATATGTACAATGGAATATTACTCAGCCACAAAAAAAGAATGAAATCTTGCTATTTGCAATAACATGGATGGACTTAGAGAGGTTATTATGCTAAGTGAAATAAGCCAGATGATAAAGACAAATATTGTGTGATTTCACTTATATGTGGAATCTAAAAAGCAAGACAAATGAACAAACATAACAGAACAGATACAGAGGTATAGATACAGAGAACAAACAGATGGTTGCCAGAGGGGAGAGTGGTGTGGGAAGGAAAGAAATAGGTGAGGGAGATTAAGAAGAACCAACTTCCAGTTTCAAAATAAATGAATCAGGGCTTCCCTGGTGGTGCAGTGGTTGCGAGTCCGCCTGCCGATGCAGGGGACACGGGTTCATGCCCCGGTCCGGGAAGATCCCACATGCCGTGGAGCGGCTGGGCCCGTGAGCCATGGCCACTGAGCCTGTGCGTCTGTAACCTGTGCATCCGGAGCCTGTGCTCCGCAACAGGAGAGGCCACAACAGTGAGAGGTCCGCATACCGCAAAAAAATAAATAAATAAATGAATGAATCACAGATATGAAATGTATAGTGTGGGGAATATAGTCAATAACTATGGAATATGTTTGTATGCTGATATATCATAACTAGACTTATTGTGATGATCATTTTGAAATACATAGAAATATTGAATCACTATGTTGTGCATTAGGAAGTAACAGTGTTTTAGGTCAATTATACTACAAAAACAAGCAAACAAACAAACAAACTCATAGAAAAAGAGATCAGATTTGTGTTTTACCAGATGGTGTTGTGGGGAGGGAGAATTGGATGAAGGCAGTCAAGGTACAAGTTATAAGACAAATAAGTACTAGGCATGTAACATGCAATATGGTAACTATGATTAACACTGCTGTATGTTATATATGAAACATCACAAGAAAAAATATTTTTTCTATTTCTTTAATTTTGAATCTATATGAGATGATGGGTAGTCACTAAAATTACTGTGATAATCATTTCATGATGTATGTAAGTCAAATCATTATGCTGTACACTTTAAACTTATACAGCGCTGTATGTCAATTATATCTCAATAAAACAAAGAAAAAAGAGGGAGAGAAATAAATAAAACATTAAACTTATATTTGGTAAGATTTTAGAGGTTTTAATAAGGATTACAATACTATTTATACTAATAGGCATAAATAGGAATTTTAACTCATAATAATGAAGTAAAATACTTAAAATGAAATCATAGTTTCCCTTTTCTAATATAGATTGGTAAGTAATATAAAAATTTCAAATTTCATCAAATAAATACAAAAGAACTTGTTACCAACACCAACTGCACAAATCATACTGTGAAAATAAACAATCAGTAGATATTCTTATAGCTAATTCTGAATTATATATGCAAAATTGATTTTAGTAGGCTTCCCTACCCTCCTTCTTTGGAACAAGGAGAAATGTCTCCAGTTTTTAAATGCTGCATGGAATATGTATACACTGTAGAATGTTTGACACTTACTCTGCAGAAGCCAGAAGACAATAAATATGAAGATCAAAGAAAACAGACTTTCAATCTGGCATCTGTGGGATGGCACTACATATATATATATATATATATATATATATATATATATATATATGTAGCAGTTAACAAAATAGTCCTTCCATTGTTTGACAGATAGAAGGATGACTTTGCCCTAGCTAATATGAAAAGAGGTGCAGGGCTTCCCTGGTGGCACAGGTTGAGAATCCGCCTGCCAGTGCAGGGGACACAGGTTCGATCCCTGGACCGGGAAGATCTCACATGCCGCGGAGCAACTAAGCCCATGTGCCACAACTACTGAGCCTGCGCCCTAGAGCCCGCGTGCCTGGATCCCGTGCTCCACAAGAGAGGCCACAACAATGAGAAGCCCACGCACCACAACGAAGAGTAGCCCCCACTTGCTGCAACTAGAGAAAGCTCGCATACAGCAATGAAAACCCTACACGGCCAAAAATAAAAACAAATGAATAAATAAATTTTTAAAAAATTAAAAAAATAAAAAATAAGAGGTACAACGTCTCATTCTACAGTATATGGTAAGGATTTAAGCAATCAACATATTTTTTGATAAATTCTATATGACAAAATGAATCCCTATATTGCTTATTTCATTATGCCACTAACTCCAGGTTAAATTATTTTTTATGTTTCTTACAATTGGGAAAAGAGAGTAGAGGCAGAAGGATTGGGCCCATGGGTAGGAGTTGACTGTTGTTAAGCAGTCGAGTCCTTTGACTCCTCTTCCTGAGCTCCCTTACATTGCTATCTCCTCTTCTTTTGAAGTGTCATATACTTGAAACCAAGAGAACAATCAGTCCTCCATATCTGCAGGTTCTGCATCCCCAGATTCAATCAACCTTGGATTGAAAATATTTGGGAAACAAAAAATTCCAGAAAGTTCCAAAAAGGAAAAATTGAATTTGCCATGTGCTGGCAACATTTCACATAACATTTACATTGGTATTAAGTATTATAAGTAATCTAGAGATGATTTAAAGTACATGGGAAGATGTGCATAGGTTATATGCAAATACTATGCCATTTTATAGAAGGGACTTGAGCTTCTATGGATTTTGCTGGTAGGAGGGGCTGGGGGGGAACCTGGAACCAATATCCTGCAGATATCAAGGGAAGGCTGTATCTTCAGTAGAATACTCAGCATTTGCATTTCACAGAAGCAGGATATGCCAGGAGCCTAAATAGGATCATCAAAAGGATAATTAGCTGCTATAGAAAGATTCTACATATTTGTTTTTGAAATAAGGGGTTAAGGGATATATCTCAAACCAAGGAAGGTACTGATGGAACCATGTTTACCGGTGATATGTCCACTAGAGTATTCTCAAAACCTGATCCAGCCATTCCAGCAGCTGTCCTTTTAACCTGTTAGGGTTATTATTTGATGTTTCAGTAAAATGATAGTACATTTAGTACATAAATGGTACATAAGTGTAGGAATTTGAGGATTTTGTGGAAGAGGGGGAAGATCCCAACTGAATCACTGACTTCTATATTCATTAATTAGTCAGTTAGCAGTTTAAAAGCTTTTTTATTTGTAAAGTGAGGATAGAAACAACTCCTAGCATGAGGACTCCTTAATAGTAAGTACACAAAATATTTTTTTCTATTATCTTCTGCAATGATTTTAAACCAGTTTTTATCATGTGTAGTTAAATATTGGAAAGGAAAAGTGATGCTGTTTTGGTTTTCATTTTTATTTTCATAAATAATACAAAAAATATTAAGTCTGGTAAAAGATGATTTGTTTTTTGAAATAATGATGGTAAAATTTCTACCCATTAAGACATACAGAATTGGAAAGAAATTGTAGAGTTTTAGGGTATCAGGAAATGCTTTACAAATGTTTAGGAGAATTAACTATTCTTTCTAATCGTCTATATGAATACAAAGAAAAACTAGAAAACCAATTCATAAAATAACAGTGTACATTATTTTTATAATTTATTAATTTTAAAGAAATAAACTAGTTGATATTGAATGATGGGAAATGGTAGAATAAAACTGAACACAAAAAGGACAGAGAGGGCTTCCCTGGTGGCGCAGTGGTTAAGAATCCACCTGCCAATGCAGGAAACGTGGGTTCGAGCCCTGGCCCGGGAGGATCCCACATGCCATGGATCACCTAAGCCCGTGTGTCACAACTACTGAGCCCGCGTGCCACAGCTACTGAGGCCTGTGTGCCTAAAGCCCGTGCTCCACAAGAGAAGCCACCGCATTGAGAAGCCAGCGCACCGCACTGAAGAGAGCTCCTGCTCACCGAAACCAAAAGAAAGCCTGCGCGCAGGAACGAAGACGCAATGCAGCCAAAAATAAATAGATACATTTATGTTTTTTAAAAAACAGGACAGAGAATGGCACCACTTATGAATGTTTATGATCACTTATATAAGATTTCTACATAAACAATTGCTGAGTTTAAAATTTACTTGATAATGTAACTTGGAGGCATTCCTCCTTTTGCTTATTTTTCTATCTAATTTATATTCTTAAAGATAAAGGGAATCGTATCTAACTTTTGAATGAATCCAAGCACTAGTAGACTTAATTTTGTCTTTTGTTGCTTGGAACCTGATTTGAAGCTTACATACTGACGTATTGCTCCAGGCAGCTTATACTCCATTGATGGAATTAGTAAGTCAATCTACCCTCTATGACTTGAGGGAACCATAACAAACATCTATCAATGACGGCAGGCAATGAAGGAAAAATTGTATGTAATGTCAGGTGGCTGAATACAGGAGAAAGATATATGGTAATTACAGTACAGGCAGACAATTGCAGGTAAGAAAAAGAATTACTTAAAATGCTAGTCAAAGTAAAAATATACACATTCGGCCATCACAATTTACTTTCTTTGATTGAAAAGAAAAAATCTTATGTCCTAAAAATAATGTTTAGATCAAATTTGACAGCTTGAGTAATGAGCACTTCATATAGTAATTCTAGATGACTTGATAGAGTACCCCTATGTCAATGATGGAATGACCATAGTTTGAGAGAATAATTCTCTACATCACAATATCCTTGACATCACAGAAGGAATGGTTAATTATTCCTTTATAGTAATAGTGGGAATATTTCTAATGATGAGGTTGTAAAAATGTAAGCAGGATACTAATTTTCTAAACTTCCGATAAATTTAAATATCTTTATTTTCTATGACAAGAAAATATTACCAACTTCTACCTCCACATTTTTGCTTTCCAGTGCAGCACACCATGGTATCATTCAGGCTTCACTTGCCATTAATGCATTCGTTGTGTTTTTAGGTGCCCTATTTTTTAATAATGTCAATTAAAATAGCATCAATAAGTGTTCATTTTCATATGTGCATATCATAATATAATTAGCAAATTTAAGACCTGAAATTTCGTAGAACTTGTTTATGTTAACCATCCAGTTTACTCAAAGTACACTTACATTTTAAAACATTAACATATAATACAAAACGTAATGTTTAAAAATCATTATTAAAAGTTCAAAGGTATTGAAATTTTAGAACACAGGCATCCTGAAAACCTTACTTAAGATGCCCTGATTTAGACATATAACTGTCAACTAAATTAGAGAAGAGTTTTAATAATTAAAATATACTGTAAATAGACAGGTTTTTAGGATTTAGATTTAATGACTTTAAAAATTCAAATTAAACGTAAACATGGTTAGAGTTTACTTGTGTAGAAATTGATGTCTTTTGGAAACAGTCACCCAAAATAATGGTCTAATGATTTTCAGTGGCCAAGCACACTTCCTTAAATTGGATAAGGCCCAGTAGGCCAATTTTTATATACAGCTAAACTTGATTCAAAGAGCTTTGATTCAAAGAGCTCTTGACTCAAAGAGCATTTGTCAAACAGCTGCAATGTACAATGGACTTAGGGTTCAGAAAAGAACACAATTTTTAGGTTTGATGGACCTTACAGAAAAAAATTCAGCACTAGTCTTGGATAACAAAGAAGTGTAACAGTACCTTGGGTTGTGTGCTACCTACAAAGTAGGTAAATTAAAATTAATGTTACGGCTGATGGATGGACACATGGGAGTATGCGTAAAGTGTGATGACCTCTGTTTCTTATGTTAATGTCTACCAGAGAGCATCTGTCACGAGAGAGACATTAAACCACCAAATAAAATTACTTGACCAGTTGATTTCTCACCTTTGTCACTGGCCACCCCAGTGCTGGCACAATCCATACATGAGTAAAGGGATCATGGTGTCAGTGATTGAGACTATGCATAATAAGCCCAGCAATAAAAACAGAGATAGCAAAGCAGATTTAGCAATGCTGCTGCCAAAGGCCCAACCTTCCAGAGAACGAGACCAATGTTCAGTTCCCAATGAGACCACATGGTCACTTAGTGGGAATCTGATTATACTGAGCAAAAATACATTCTGGCAGGAGGAGATACGTCATCAGATGTGCATTGTTTCATTTTGTCTAATGGGCTTCAGTTAGCATCACTCTCCTGGGACTTACCAAATGTCTTATCTACCAGAATGGAATCTCACATCATATTGCATCAGACCAGGGGCCTTCTATATAGCAAAGAAATATGAGACTAGGTCCCAAAACATAGGATCACATACCACACCATCCAGAAGCTGCAGGTCTGAGAGAGCTTTAGAACATCCTGCAGAAGGCACAGCTGAAGTTCTAGATTGAAGATCATACTTTAGAGGATGAGAAACCATATTCCCAGAAGTAGTATATATTTGAAATCAGACACTGATATGATGTTATTGCTCCATAAGGCAAAACACATGAATCAGAGAATCAAGGAATCGAACCAAGAATTAGAAGTAGAAGCACTGCTTTCACTTGCATGACCTCCTTGGGAAGTTGTGCTTCCCCTTCCATTAAATCTGGGCTCTGATAGTTTAGATGTCCTGATCCCTAAAGAGGGAGCAAATTTCACCAGGGGATACAGCAAGTGACTAATTCATCTATAAGCTATGAGCATCACCCGGGAACTCTAGATTTCTTTTGCTAAGGGACTAGATGGGAAGAAAATAAAGCTCTCTCTGGTGGGGATAATTGACTATGATCATCAGAATAACAAAAGTCTGCTATAACAAATGGGGGCAGGGAGAAATATCTTTAGCACCTATGTGATCCACCTATGTGCCTCTTTGGTACTCCAATCCCATATAGACAAGTATAGCAACCTCACCCTGAAGAAACCACCATGACTTGGGATTCAGACTCCTCACCATGAGAGGCTGTGTCATGCCACCAGTAATTACCAAGACCATCAGAGATGCTCGCTAAGCATAAAGGAGATCTAGAATGAATATTGAGGCAGACAAAAAATATCAGTTGTGGACCCAAGATAAGCTTCAGCATTGTGGGCAATAGTTTATCACCCTACCCTTCCTCTTTTGATTTACCCCAGGGAAGACAGCCCTCCAGATACCCTGAAGGATCTGCTGCAAGAATTTATGCTAAGAAGTAGAGAGAGCAGAACAAGGGTTAAACTTTGGTGAATGTTACAATGTGCTCACTATCTATATGTCCCTTCTTTGAAGGACTATTTTGTCCTACCTCCTGGGAGTGCTGTCAGAAGCCAGCTTTCAGCTGTCAATGTCTTCAGGAATTACTTGACTTCAGAGCTCCACTTCACCCAAGGTCATACACTTCCCTGGCGTGGCCCAAATCAAATGACTGATGGCTGTAGAGGTTATTAAAGTTCTTTCTGGCTATTTGCTCCTTTTTTCCCCTGGCTTCCACAAGAGTTTATCTGAAAAGTACAACCTTAATTCGCATCCTGCACACCATATTCTGACTCAGAGTCAGCTTCTCAGGGAAACCAGCTTGCAATACTGCTTGATTACCATACTACAGGTTATTTTAGTCTTATTAAAGTGTTTACTGAATTGCAATCCAAGAGTTCTGCCCATTCAATTTAACAGTCACTCTTTGTATTTATCCTTATCTCTTTTCTTTCTCTTCCTTGCCTCCTTCTTCCTGTTTCTTTCCTTCTCAGCCTTCACTGTATTTTTCTTTTTTCCTTCAACAACCAGTATTCCTTCATTCTTTATTCCTCCCTCCCTTTCTCCCCTTTTTTTCTTTTTATATTTTACATTTTTACAGAAACAAGGGTACATTTAGAGATTTAACAGATTAAAAAAATTTAATAATTAAGTTTTTTAATTTAAAATTGCCATAGATACCTATTTTGCCTGCAAGAAAATTCCTTGTTCCAAAGCAATGTGTCTTCTTTATCTCATTTTACATGTTGAAATTTCATGCCTTTGAAAATAACTTAGATGCCGTCAGCTGGTTAACAGCAGGGAATGTAGCAAATACCCCAGTACAGAGACAACGTGAAATGATTTTTACTGCATTTTTCACTGTACTTTGTTTATATTTTTTCTTTTTGTCTCTTTCAATGCCTAACCATAACAATCCTCTTCTGTGAAAACTTAAAATCTGAGCAGTGCCTCTGAAGTTTAAAATGCAAACAGCAGTCTTTTTTTTTTTTTTAAACAGGTTTTCTATGATAATACTTAGAATGAGTCACTCATCCTGAAAGTGGCCTTCTAAATTACTGTGAAATAACCATGGATGCTATTACACACACTTACAGATGTGATTTAAATCCTTTGGAACTCCTCTGCACTTTGAATGAGAATTAGCAGCTTTGAAAGATTTAACTTCACATTGAAAAATGATCAAAGCAAGCAGCAAAATGGACTTGAGATAATTCTTCAGGATTGAGATCTCCAACGCTTTTCTTGCCAACTTGCAACCTCCGAAATGTTTTCAGTCTCTTGCAAATTTTGCTCCAGTATAGGTAATTTGACTGTCTTAATCAATCCCTGTTTAATCATATCATTAAACTTTCCTTCTTTGACTATCAAAATCCTGTTTTGAAAAAAACCCAAATCTCAAAAGGAGAGGGAAGGAGAAGCTTCAGTACTATTTTAATTAGTGCCAGTGGAATTTCTACCTTGTAAAGGGAGCTGCCTCCGTCAATACTCAGGAGGCTTCATCTTAGGTATAAGAAGAATTATAGGATCAAAAACCTGCCATTTGAAAGAGACTTCATAAACATCATCATCTGATATTTCTTCTTGCCTGGCCTTTCCCCTCAGCCTCTTAGATTCCCACTGGGCCCCAACACCATCATAATTTGCTCAGCTAGTAAGGTCGCTTGGAACAATGGCAAGGAATAGGAATACAGGTATACAAAGCTGTGCCTTGGAGTTGCCACACAGCTGTGGCAGAAATGAGTGTCTTTAAAAGATTGTCATTTACAGTCCTGTGGGAGCATCTGAAAGGAAGTTGTGAGTCCAAGAAAATAACATGACATTTTGGCAGAACTGCAAGATGAACCAAAGGAATTACTATATAAAATCATCATGGCATATAAGGTGGTACTTATCACTGACTACTAGAAAGAAAAAAACAAACAAATAAAATGTGATGCTAGAACTTAGAAGCTATAATTCTAAGTAGAAACAAATAAATACAGAGATTTTCTTTGCAAATATAATTTCCACTAATGTAGACATAATTCTGTTTTAGATTGTGGGGCACCACTTCCTGAATTCCTGGTTTTCTACCATTTTATTTACTCCACAACATACTCTGATAATTGTTACATGGCTCATTGGAAAGAGCCACACCACTGTCATTAATAAAATTATTACAGAAGTATTTTCCATGAAAAATGCTGTGATATAATGGAAAAAAATTTATTTATTGTATTATATTCTTGTCAGAAGGCAATGCTCGCAAATCTTTATTGATATGAACATATACAATGGTGCCTCAGATTTCCCACCTAAAAAATTTAAAAACATTCTATAACTGGTAATTCCTCTCATTTTCTTCCTAGTCTTGCTTTCATATTGTCATCTGCCCATTACCAATTCTACTACATGCTCGCTGAGTTTTCTTAATCCACAACCTTTCCTCTTTCATGCCTCCCTAGCAGTAGCCTATGAGCATTTGCTATAGTCTGCTTAGTTGTATCATTTTATAAATGATGACATTGTTGACTGTTCTGTCCTAGAAAACATCTATTCCTTGGTTCTCTTCCAACTTCTTTCTTTGTTGGCCCCTTCACTCTTTTTGTTTTCCAGAATCCTGCTCTTGTATTCTTCTTTTCTCAATCTGTGTCAATTGTCTTATACTATCGGCTTCAAATATCCTAAGATAGGTCCAGAATCAATATCTTCCTTACAAACTTGCTCCTCCCCTTTGTTCTAGTATCCACCGATAGCTCAAGCTAAACATTCTAGATATACTTTTGAATTACTTTTCTGTATTTCTACAAAAAGTTGAAAGTTGTATTGATTCACAGAACAAAATTTTTAAATACTCACCACATTGCAGGTTTGCTCTATGTGCCTCTGGTATCATAATGAGTTACAGTTATTTTATTTGCATGTCTCTTTCCTCTATTAGTCTGAAAATCCCTAGGGGCAATGATGTCATCTTAGTAGCTTTTGTTTTTTCGTTTTTAATTCCAATGACCTGAATCTTCTAAATTAGACTGTAAGCAATGGAGGGCAGATATTTATCTTTATATCAGTAAGCATCATGTCTCATGTCTTGCAATTAGCAGATAATCAGTACTTGCTGGATTGTGTCAGTCGCATACATGCTACTATCACCATTTGAGCTCCACATAATACTCAGTGTATACATGCCACAGGTTCCACTGGCATCTAAATGTATCAAGTGAGTTTCTTCATCAAGAGTTTTTACCCTTTCCATTCCTTCATGCATTTAATAGACAATTACATGCCTTATGTGTGCCAGTCCCAATCCTAGATATTCAGGATTAATGATGTGTAAATACACACACAATCTCTCACAGAGATGAAATTTAGCTGGTGGTTCAGAAAATGTTTTGTGCTGAGAACTGAAGAACCTGGAGAGAAGCCGAACTTTGTATGACTTTTTAGAGCACTGATGATGGCCCCCTGACCCCAGCCCTCTGAAGAAGATAGTCTTGGTGTTTCTCCCAGTTTCTCCCTTGCTGGTTCTTCTTGGGAGCCTGCCTTGGTCTACATCTTTCCCTCTTCATTTACTGACAGGCACATCCTTCAGTATCTCATGCCAGCTAACATATCTTCTAGGATTGGGTTTAATTTTTTTTTCCATAACAAGGCACAATTTCTTCTCCACCATTTGAAGCTATTTTTTTCCTAGTTCCCTCAGAGTACACATTTTATGGTTACAATACCTGAACAAAACTGTACAAGAGAAGGTATGTTCCATGCATTCTTGGGGTGTGTTATACTCTAGCTCTGTGCTGTGATGGACTGTTATGTCCCCTTTGCTCCTGATATCTTTAACTCTCCACTAAAATTTTCTACGGAAACAAAAACTAAGAATAAATATTCAGTGCCTTCCAGGACTGTAGGCAGTATTTCTGAAGATTAAAGGTGCCATAATGATAAGCATTCTTGACCAACAGATTGTATATCTATCCCTGAATGGAGAATATTAGATGCTCTCTATGTTATGTCATATAAGAAATATAGAAGCGCAATAAATTTAATAAGTATTTCCATTATTTTTGCATATATATTACAACTACTTTGATTTTCTAAAATAACGTCTCAAATTGAGCTACATAATGAGAAATGATGAATTTGAATATTTTACTCTTCAGTTTTGTTTCCATTCATTAAGATAGGATTAAAAGATAATTGTGGTAAATATGCTGGATATGGATTAAAATATAATTACAAAACCATATTATAGGACTATATTCAGCATTTTATAGTTGTGAAATACTGCATAGGTCGAGAATAGCTTTGTGTGTATTTATAAAGTCAAGGATTTCGTATGAGATACATATGATTTCATATACTGTTATAGATTACATTTAGTACTTTGTTTTGCTGTGGTATTTTATTTAAAATATCCTCCTCAAGTTGTCCAGGGAGGAGATCAAGATGACGGTGTAGGAGGATGTGGAGCTCCTCTCCCCACAAGAACACACACAAATACATCTACATGTGGACCAATTCTCACTGAAAACAAACTGGAGACTGTCAGAAAGACTCTCCTACAACCAAGACTATAAGAATGATCCACAATGAATCAGGTAGAGAGGGAAGAGGAGGGATCAAGTTAGGACCTGCACTGCTGGAAGGGGAGGGATTACACAGGCTCAGAAATCTTCCCTGGGGAGTGTTTCAAACCACATGTTGGGTGCCCCATCCCTGGGGTCTGACACCAGCAAAACTAGGGTGAAGTCTGCCATAGCCAAGGAGAGTGCATGGTTGTGGGGGACAGAACTGACCCGGATCAGACATGGCCTCCAAATGGGCGAGAGTAGCCATTAATGGTGCTCACAGGGCAGCAGATCAGGAGTGGTCTGGAGCTCTGAGTGGTTTTGGGAATGCCCCAGCACATACTCCAGCCCAAACCAATTACCCAGACAGGCCCCTTTTGCTCTGTGGTGTAGCTCTCCTCTAGAGCAAAGGCTGCTGCCGCCAAGGAGAATGCACATTTGTGTCAGCTCAGACATAGCAGAGCATCTGAACAAGGGTGAGGGCACCTGTTACTGGTGCTCAATGAGGGGGCAAATCCGGAGCAGCCGTAACTCCGACTGGCATGCCTGGACCACCCCAGTGAGTGTCCTTGTCTACAAAAGGTGCTCACTCCAGCATGGCTCTTCCCTGTAGCAAAGGTGAAAATGCTGGGAGGGGATAGAGCACATACTTAGAGGGAACAGAGCCAGCTTGGATCTGACCCTCAGGGCTTCTGTTCCAGCAACTTGGAATCCGACCCCACCCCCATAGGGTTCTGTTGGCCACTGAGCAGAGGAGAAGCCATGGCTCACACCAGGCTCTGGCTCTAGCTCCTCCCTCTCCAGCCCCACCTCCCACTAAGTTGAGAACTGTAGCACACCCTGGGGGAAGACATGACTAGTGCTCACTTCATATCCAGACCTCCCACCAAAGCCACTGGGCACAGGTAGACTACCCAGAAAAGCTCCCACATGAAGACACCCCTCAAGACTGGGATAGGTAACTAAACTAAACTAGGGAAAAGAACAGATGAACAGTTTCTTGTTAAAATACAAGAAACTAGAAAAAATGTAAAAAAACCCCAAAAACATAACTGAAGAATACAATAACTGAAATGAAAAACACACTAGAAGGAATTAACAGCAGATTAAGTGATATAGAAGAATCCATAAGTGATCTGAAAGACAGAATAATACAAATCACCCAACCATGCAGCAAAAAGAAAAACAAATTGAAAAAATAAGAACTGTTTAAGGGACCTCTGAAAGAACATCAAGCATACCAACATTTGTATTATAGGGGTCCCAGAAAGATAAGAGAGAGATACAGGGGTCTAGAAGGTATTTGATGAAATTATGGCATAAAACTTCCTGAACTTGAAGAAGGAAACAGATAACCAAGTGCAGGAATCACAGAGAGTCCCAAACAAGATGAAACCAGTGATACCCAGACCAAAAATTAAAACAGCAAAAGTTAAAGATAAAGAGAGAATTCTAAAGGCAGCAAAAGAAAAACAAATAGTCACATACAAGGGAACCCCCCATAAGGCTATCAGCCAATTTTTCTGCAGAAACATTGCTGGCCAAAAGGAAGTGGCATGATATACTTAAAGCACTGGAAGGGGAAAACCTATAACCTAGGATACTCTACTCAACAAGATTATCATTCAAAATTGAAGAAGAGATAAAAGAACTTCTCAGACAAGCAAAAACTAAGAGTTCATCAATACTAAACTGACCTGAAAAGAAATGTTAAAGGGTCTTCTCTAAGTGGAAAAGTAAAAGCACCAACAAAAAGTAAGTATTTATTGGAAAGGAAAAACCCCACTAATACAGGCAAATATAGAGAAAAGGCTGTGGATCAACCAAGTAAATAAACTAGTATGAATATTAAAAGACAAAAATCAACTATAACTACAATAAACAGTGAAGGGATAAACAAGTAAATGTAAAATATGACATCAAAAACACAAAATATGGGGGGAGGGAAGTAAAAAATGAAGATCTTTTAGAATGTATTTGAACTTAAATGACTACCTGTTTAAAATAAGTATACAAAGTATAGGGCAACATATATGACTGCTATGTTAACCACAAATCAAAAACCTACAATAGATACACAAAAACTAGAGAGAAAGGAACACAAGCATAGAACTAAAGAAAGTCATCAAACTACAGGGAAGAAAGTAAAAGAAGAAAAGAACAGAGAAGAACTACAAAAACAGCAAGAAAACAAGTAACAAAATGGCAATAAATGCATACCTGTTTAAATGTCAAGAGACTAAATGCTCCAATTAAAAATTAAGGTGGCTTATTGGATTTACAAAAAAACAAGACTCATCCATATGCTGCTTACAAGAGACTCACTTCAGAACTAAAAACACACATAGACTGAAAGTGAGGGGATGGAAAAGGGTATTTCATGCAAATGGAAATGACAAGAAAGCAGGGGTAGCAATGTGCACATAAGACAAAATAGACTTTAAAACAAAATCTATAACAAGGGGCTTCCCTGGTGGCGCAGTGGTTGAGAATCTGCCTGCTAACACAAGGGACACGGGTTCGGGTCCTGGTCTGGGAGGATCCCACATGCCATGGAGCAACTAGGCCCGTGGGCCACAACTACTGAGCCTGCGCGTCTGGAGCCTGTGCTCCGCAACAAGAGAGGCCATGATAGTGAGAGGCCCACGCACCGCAATGAAGAGTGGCCCCCGCTTGCCACAACTAGAGAAAGCCCTCGCACAGAAACGAAGACCCAACACAGCAAAAATAAATTAATTAATAAACTCCTACACCCAACATCTAAAAAAAAAAAAACTATAACAAAAGACAAAGAAGGGCATTATATAGTGACAAAGGGAGCAATACAGGAAGAGAATATAGCATTTGTTAACATATATGCACCTATATTAGTAGCACCTAAATAAAGCAAATATTAACAAACATAAAGGGAAAAAAATGACAATGACAGAAAAATAGTAGGGGACTTTAACACCCCATTTACAGTGGATAGATCATCCAGACAGGAAATCAGAAAATAGCATTCTAAATGACATATTAGCACAGTTGATAGATATGTACAGGACATTCCATCCCAAAACAGCAGAACACACATTCTTTTTAAGTACACATGGAACGTTTTCCAGGATAGATCACATGCTAGGTCACAAAATATGTCTCAACAAATTGAAAGGACAGAAATTATATCAAGCATTTTTTTCTGACAAAAATGATATAAAACTAGAAATCAATCACAGGGAAAAAATAAGGGAAAAACACAAATACGTAGAGAATAAACAATATGCTACTAAAAAACCAATGGGTCAATGAAGTAATTAAAGAAGAAATCAGAAAATACTCAAGACAAACGGAAATGGAAAAAACTTTCCAAAATCTATGGGATGCAGCAAAAGCAATTCAAATAGGGAAATTTATAGTGATACAGGCCTACGTCAAGAAACAAGAAAATCTCAAATAAATAACTTAACCTACAATATAAAGGAATTAGAGAAAGAAGAACAAACAAAGCCCAAACTCAGCAGAATGAACAATAAAGATCAGAAATAAATAAGAGACCAAAAAAAAAAAAAAAAAGAAAAGATCAATAAATCCAAGAGCTGGATTTTTGAAAAGACAAACAAAGATTCATAGCCTTTAGCCAGGTTCATCAAGAAAAAAAAGATATAGGGCCCAAATAAACAAATAGAGATATGAATGAGAAGAAATAACAGATATCACAGAGATACATAAAATCATAAAAGAATAGTATGAACAGTTATATGCCAACAAATTGGACAATATAGAAGAAATGAATAAATTTCTAGAAATATACAATCTTCCAAGACTGAATCAGGAAGAAGTAGAAAATCTGAACAGACTAATCACTAGTAGTGAAATAGAATCTGTAAAAAAACCAAAAAAAACAAAACAACAAACAAACAAAAAACCTCCCAGCAAACAAAAGTCCAGGACCAGTCAGCTTTACAGGGAAATTCTACCAAACATAAAAAGAAGAGCTAATACCTGTCCTTCTCAAACTATCCCCAAAAATTGAAGAGGAGGGAACACTCCCTAATTTATTCTACAAGGCCATAATTACACTAATACCAAAACCAGACAAAGAAACTACAAAAAAAGAAAATTACAGGCCAATATCTTTGATAAACATAGATGTAAAAATCCTCAACAAAATATGAGCAAACAGAATTCAACAATATAGAAATAGGGTCATACACCATAATCAAGTAGGATTTATTCCAGGGATGCAAGGATGGTTCAATGTCTGCAAATCAATCATGTGATATACCATAATAACAAAATGAAGGATAAAAATCACACAATCATCTCAATAGATGCAGAGAAAGCATTTAACAAAATTTAACATCCATTCATAATAAAACACTCATCAGAGTTGGTTTAGAAGGAACATATCTCAACATAATAAAGGCCATTTAGGACAAACCCACATCTAACATCATCCCCAATGGTGAAAAGTTGAAGCTTTTTCTCTACAATAAGGAAGAAGACAAGGATGTCACTCTCACCACTAGTATAGTATTGATTGTGAATCTTCTCTGAGAATGACTAGTTCAGACAATTTATAAAATCTGGCTAGAAATTGAAAAGCAAAAACTCGTTTTTGTTTTAGTGGTCAATCTAATAAATTTAAAGCAAGAACAATTTAGCATTTGACTAACTTCTATTGTACCACATTTCCCTGTGATATAACTAGACTTCTCTCATTTCTTTATTTATTACCAGTTTATCAGCATTCATTTTCCTTCTCTCATCTGGTTTTTATTTCACCTTCATCCCTGTGACTCCATTGTCTTTAATTTTAGATACATGAATTTAAAAAAATTGTCAGTTACTTATATTAACTTGGTGACAAAGTCACCACTGAGTAAGGTAATAAATTAATTGTGTTTATGTTCTCAAATATTATAATTCTAATAATACTATTACTAAATGTTTAACCAAACTGTCCTAAAATGATATAAAAATCATGAAATATCCATGTTTATTACAAATCCTTTTTATTCTGCCAGTTAGCAGATTATATATGTCAGGCTGGTAAATGACATATGTCACCTAGCTCTCTTGATTTTCTATTTCACATCAATGTGCCACAGAATGAAAATCTATATACCTTTATAAAACTTAAAATATTTTAATACAGTATTCCATTTCTTAAAAATGTCCATGAAGTATTCTTTCTCAAAAGATACTATACCATCTCTTTCCACATCACAGCAAATTCAAAATGATATACTGGGAATCCAATGAACAGTTTTTTTCTAATCTAGTTTGTTGCTAAGGTAATTGCTTCCTGAGATTAAAATGTTATTATATATTATAACTAAACAATGTTCTTTGAGATTTTGGATATTTGAGTAAAAAGAATTCACAAGGATTTGGGTTGTAAAAGGGTTGTCTTAAGGGACACTAATGCAGCTTGAAGCACTAACTTTGAACATCATTTTAAAAATCTTAAGACCACTTGAAAGACGTGAAAATTTTTTACTTTTGAACATTTTTAGTGAAACAAGATAACTATTTTTTTTAATGTAGGTCCTATTTGTTACAGAGGTGATTTGATATAATCAAGACAGCTGGATTCATAAAGATATCAGAGATTTTTATCAATGATGTCATAATGAAGCAATCACTGCCATTATGTCATGTTTTGAAACTTCTTAGACTATTAGCTTGATTTGTATTTTCAATCCTTATGTAAAATTAACTTTCAAGCAAAATTTTCCAATTTCCTTAAAATCACTTATTTTTATGTTTAAAAATTATATTCCTTCATGAAAAAGTTCTTATCTGGCAATTGAAAAGAACTCATACTTTCCATAAGGAGAAAAATGTTGTACATTAGGAATTATGGCCTATTGCCTTTTAGCTCTTGTTGATCTTAGTTATGACCAAGAGTTATTTCTATAAAACCTTCAGATGAACGCAGCTAATTGTTTTGATTGCTGCCAAACTGACTGATGCTATTATGACATAATGGATTGTGACCAAGTAGGTGATATTAATAAACCTTTCTTTTAAATGCATAAGTTATGATAAAAATCTTAAATACAGAATATTTGCAAGGCCTTATTTTCTGCTTTACTGTAAGTTTTAGTATGAAGAAATTTTGAATTGACTTTCTATGTGTAGGATATTTTTCAAAATTAAATGCTGAGGTCAAACTGGGTTCCACCATTTGAGAAGCATGACCCTTTCAATGGAAAAGGATAGCTTTCCATACTAAAAACACCCTTTTTTTCTTTTCAGTTATTCCTCTTTTTTTTTTACTGTGGTAAAATATACATAAATCATATTTATTTTAACCATTTATAAATACGCAGTTCAGTGGCATTAAATACAGTCACAGTGTTGTGTAACCATCACCACTGTCTATAACCAAAACTTTTTCATCATCCTCAACAAAAACTCTATAACCATCAAACAGTAACAACCCCATTTTCCCTCCCACCAGCCCTTAGTAACCTCTATTCTATTTTCTGTCTCTATGAATTTGCCTATTCTAGGTACCTCTTGTAAGTGGAATCTACAATATTTATCCTTCTATGTCTGGCTTATTTCACTAAACCTAACGTTTTCAAGGTTCATCCATGTTATAGCATGTAACAAAATGCCATTCCTTTTTTGGCTTAATAAATCCCCCTGTGTGTATATACCATATTTTGTTATTCATCAGTTGATTGACACTTGGGTTGTAAAAACACCCTTTTAAAGGATGTTGTTTTTTGTTTGTTTGTTTAACTCAATAGTTCTCTGAATTAATATTAAGATTATTGACTAGATTAGAATGAAATCTCTGTGAAGCGAGAAATAGCCAGTGAAATAAAAATGTGAAAAGATTCCAAGCAACATCTCAAATATATTTTTTCAAAAATATAATACATTTTACTATATTAAGACTCTATTTTCCTTTAATGAATCAATGGCTTTCCTTACATTAGAGGACATTCATCACCCAAGCGAAAGACCAACACCCCACCTCAATCCAAAAACAAACACACAAATAAGCAAACCAGAGAAATCAAAGTAGTAAATTGAGTTTTATATATTTACATATATCAAATATAGATACATATATTATATATATATATATATAATTTATATATGTGTGTAACAGAGTCACTTGGTAACCTAGAAGCTTTCTTTTTAGGATAAAAAAGAGACTCTGAGTTGTATAATTTGTGTGGCATGGATCAGCCTTGGGCACTTCAGCTTCAAAGAGAATGCTGTAGATATTAACAACCACAGACCAATGGTGAATACGCTGTGAACAAATTCCATGATGAGGGAATAGACACCTTTTGTACAATTACAGTATTATACGTAAGAGACTCTAATCCCTATCACACCTAGTAGAAGAAAAAGAGAAGAGGAAGAAAAAAAATTCCTGGTTGATCTAATAACATACCAAATTAGTGAGAAACCATCAACACTTTTGAAAGAAAGAATGACTTTTCCTGAATTTAACCAAAAGAAACTCTTTTAAGTTTTAACCAGATAGTGCTTGAGTTAGAGAAAATAAATGTTTGTTTTACAGTTTTGTCCACCTGAGTTTGTGTTTTTGTACATTTTATCTCTTCCACTGTGTGAGATTTAGACTAGAAATTCTCTCAAAATATAAAGTGTTCAAAGAGAGTAAATTTTCATATATAGCTTTATATTCCAGGAGATACAACCGGTTTTTTTGTGTTTTTTTTAACCAATAACACACTGAAGAAGGTAACCAAATTATGAGCAGGATTTTGAGTAAAATGTTTTAGAAAATGTTGCTTCATCAGGCAAGATAACAATCCACATTCTTACCAATAGAGATGCTATAAGGAAAGATATAAGATAGTTTCATAAACTATGTTTTACCTGTAGTCAGATAATTTAAAATAAGTCATAATTCACACTCAGCTGGTTTAGGAAATTTTCACAAGTATATGCCTTTTACACTTCACATCAGTACATAAAATAGATTTAAACCTGTCAGAAATATAGTAAAATAAAGAGAAGTATTGTTAATGGTCCTTCATATGAGAATGGGCAGCAGCATCTTAAGCAAAAACTTCTATCCATACAACAAAATAGTATTTCAAGTTGTAATTCAGACACATATAACAGTTAACTGATGATTCATGGTCATATCCAAAACAGTCTGTCAACTAATACTATAACCTTCACCTCTAAGGCACTGATCACGGATAACGTTATAGACTCCACTGTAGAACCTGCCACAGCTAAACTATCAAAGTGATCTGCTGACCTCTATTTTTTGACAAAAGCAGAAAACATGTTTGGCGCACATTCACTTAATAAGCCGACCTTTTAGGTGAACACTGATATTTTTCAGTAAAGACTTACGAAGCACAGGGCACATACAGGCCTCACCATTTAAATTGAAGTGGTTTGGCTAGAATCAGGACAGAAAACCACATATGGCTACTTAGTCCAGTCAGATAAATATAAAGAATAGATTAAAAGGCTATAGAAAATGTAAAAAAATTAGGGCTCAAATCCCTAGAGTGTATTTGGTAGCAATTTATTGAAATATTTCCAACTATATTGATTCTAAAACTCACAAGGAACAAAACACAAGAAGAACTAATATAACTGCTTCAATTAAGTAGTTTGGTTTTGACAACAAACTGACTCACTCAGATTATTTAAGTAGCTTTCTATGCTTCATTTCATATCATGCGTACATACACTGTGGTGGGAGGGTGACTTCTAGTTAACAATGAGGCAGGTATATGGAATTAAAATAGTCAATATATTGACAGTATAGAAATGGGATACTGATATATGTATACTGTTTAAGACTTAGCACCTGTAACTCATGCTTTCCTGGTGATAGGTAATTAACTGCATAAATTATTCTTTTAAAAATGGTTAAATACAGTGTCTTTGAGTTTGTTATGAATGTAATGGAATGTTACAATAAGGGAATCAAGGAAAATGTTGCAGAAATAAATACTCCTTTAAATAGAAATCTTCTACATAGAATAAAGGCACTCTAGCTGTGAGAGAGACTAAAAAATATCATAGAGACTCCCTGAAACAAATAAGAATCTCAGATAAAATTTACATGGAAGCCTTTTTTACTAAATTCTTTCTTTGAAAATATAGAAATAGGATAATTTATAAAAGCTTGAACTCATCCAGAGTTTGACAAATTTACACAGTTCATGCTTAGAAATAGTTTACATGGGTAATATTCATTGTATTGAGTTGTATTGAGTTGGTCCATAAAACAATGGTATTTATTTCTAACAGAAACTTATGGTTAATTTTAAAACAACCAAAATATACTTAGAATTAAAAAAGAAGTTGAACTTAAACGGAAATATAATTTATATACGGTTAAGTTTCTTAAGTTGGTCATAATATCAAAAGTACAAAAAAAGTGTACAAAGTACTGAAATATATTGGCAGAATTTAAAGATCATCTGTGTGTTCCACATTTGTTCTTAATTTTCATATATAAATATATATAGTAAACAATAACAGATGCCAATTAGCATAATTGAGTGTTCAGAAAAATAAAATTAATGCCTTTATTACTCATAATGTATTCACCCAAAGGTTTCATTAGCTTCCTAATGTAATATTAATGAGGAAAATAACTAAATTATGCTGGTCCCCAAAACTGTGACCTGTAAGCTAATCATGAAATCCCTATTCTCGTTTCACTTAAGTTTCTTCTGCACAGGTTTTCTCTTAGATTCTCATTCATAGATCACAAAAGAACAATTTGGGTTACTTCAAGAATTAATTAGACATTTGTGTGAAAGCCACTAGAACAACTGTTCCCCTTGCGAGTTCATAAAGCTGTTAAATTTGCTCTTGTCTTTTCACTCAGAGAAGCTGGCAACACCTCAATAAAGCACAGTGTGCACAGGCAGTAAGCCAAATTTCTGCCTGAATTGTTCACTTGCATTCACTCTGCTCTTTTAATAGGCACACACACTAACACCTTTTAACCTTACCAGTGACACAGCTGAGGCACATTTCACTCAATGAAAACTGATTTAGGATAATGTTCTCCCAGCCTATCTTTGAAGAACAGTTCAGTTAAAGTTATAGTCTTTATTTGGAAACAGTTTAAGTATCTCTCTCTGCCTTTAGATAGAATTCTAACATTGATTTACCCAATGTTTTAATAACTCACCCAATGAGTTTATTTCTTAGATTTCATTTAACTCAAGAAAGATGTGCATTCTAATATCTTGATATTAAAGCACATAGGATATATTTCAGATTAAATTTAAACCCTTTTTATTTTTATTTTTTAAACTGGAGGACTGACCTTGGGATAATTCCATTCTACTATTATACTTTAAATTTTAGGGACATAAGAATACATCTTATTAGTAATTCTGTAGTCATTGCCCATCAAACACTTCAACCAATATGAAATCCTAAATAATGCCTACTATTATTCCTCACGAGGATGAAGTGACCTCAAAAATTGCAATTTGACTCTCAAGGAAAGAAATCTAGTTCCTGACACTTGAATGTAATGACAATATTGTCTCTGTGTCATGCCAGCACCTGGGCCCATCTGTGAGACAGGCACTGTGCCATGCAGAAGGTAGAACATCAATTTCAACAGCATGTAGATGCCAATATGTGGAAGTCAAAGTGATAGCCTGTGGGACTCATCAAATAGCTGATCTTTTGTAAGAAAATCCTCTCAATAGCAAGCAACGCCAAAAGAGGGCCAAATGCTTCATTACTAGTCTTCACAGCTGCTGATGCTTGTGGGCATTCATAACATCAAAGAATATTTCTTCCTCTAGTTCTGTTTCCAATCTGCTTGAGAGCCAGTCATTTTACATAAAGGAAAAAATGATGGGATTATTTTCAAAAACAAAGACATTTTTATTTGTCATGTCATGTGACAACTTCTTTCAATTCCTTAATATTCTTGCTAAATGGCAGATTTAACAATTAGTGGTAATGTTTTCATCATGCAGTAATAATTTATATAAATTCATTAAGAATTCCCTTGTGAATAATATATGGATATTTTATATGTGTGTGGGTGTGTGAGTGCATGTAAAATTTTAGGTTGTAATTAACACATTAAAAATGTGAGAATCTGACGTCCTAGAATTGGCTTATGTAGGTCAGGTATCATGGGTAAGTAACAAACCCAGACCCAATTCAACTTGAGTAGTAATGAACAAGGCTAGTGTCAATATAAGTTCAATTTGTTTAGGCTAAAGATCCAGTCAAATTTCATTCTAGTCTTGATTTCCTGTTTGGGAGGAAAAGTAGTTGAGAGTTTAGAGAAAGAAATGAATGGGCTTTGTTTCTGGAAATTACATTAGGTAGAAAATCTGGTTCTTTATTTGTGAAGAGCAACAATCAATTTAAGGTTTTCTTGGTCTGAGGCATCTTTTTGGCTTTTTTTATTTCAACTATTTCTGAGCCAAAGTCTCTTGCTAACAGCAGTCTCATTTCCTGTATCTGAAGGTATTTATAGTTTTCCTCAGTAAGTAAAGTCCCCTTCAGGGGCTGAGGACTCTGATTCTGTTGCATCCTATGGGCTACACACCAGTCACTGGATTACCATAAACTCAACTGTAAAGAGAGACAGACACAAAACCTTCTCCTTATTTTCAATTTTCCCAATAGGCGAAGTCTTTATAACCTTATATATTTTTTATATAAATTTTATATTTATATAAATATAAATTTTAATAACAAATCAAAATTTTCTTCACAAGGAATTAGTAGTTACAATTCAAAAACCCCAGAAAGTCCTTTCATCACTAATAAACAAAAATCACATGACAATAATTCACTTCTTTCCTGAAAATACAGTATTGATATTTTATGAAACAGCAAGTGGCTAAAGTTTCTACTAAGCATTCAGAGTAACTAAGAACATGCATTTGAGACTGACAGCTCTGGGAAAATACACAGGTTATTTAAACTATTTTTAAGCCTCAGTTTTCTCAACTGTAAATGGAAATGACCTTATAAGAGTTGCTGAGAGAACAGAAATTGTGTAATGTTTTAAAGTACTTAATACTAAGCCCAACACGTGACTGTTCTCAACACGTGTAAGCAATCAATATTATTAAGCCAGTAATCCACTTTGACCTTCATGTTGTCTTTTTAAATAGTATTTTTTATTTTAGAAATTAATATATTTGTTGCAAGAATTTTGGAAAATGGAGAAATACAAAAAGTGAAAAGTAAAATAACCCATAATCGTACTACACCGATATGAAAACCGTTATGAAAACCATAATATTTTCCTTATGTTGCATAGTCTTTGGCTCCTCTTCCCTGACACCCTCCAGAAAGGGTCAATTTGAATATAATTTCTTATCATCATAAAACTTATAATTTTTTTGCACAGAGCAAAATGAAATTTGGGTTCACTTTATCTATATGTAAATACTTCATTTCCCAGACAATGAGTTAAAGAATATCCTATATTCTTTGTATAAAGTAACATTTCTGCTTTGCATTCTGAAATTGTAGCAAAAATACAGCTTATCTATCTATATCTGGGTATGTATTCCTGTGTATTTACAGAAAAGAAGAAATATCAATCAATCCAAACAATGCTTTTAGTTGGAAAAAACCTGGTAATTCACAGGGGTACAGTGTTTATAAAATTTTAATATAATATTCTTAAATTAATTCCTGCTGAAAATTATATAAGAAAAAATGAAACTGATGTTTAAATTCTAATTCTGTTTGCATTAGGTTGAGCATGGTGTTTCTGTTGATATCATTACAGCTATTTAATGATCTCAAATTTGAGCCAAATTTTCAAGTGGCTATGGGAAAACCCATTAAAAGGGCATTTGGTCATTGGAATACTGCAGTATGTGTATGAGTCTGTACATCCCACAAAACAAGAGGGAATGAGTATTTTCTATATGTTTGCTTTGAAATTTTACATACTTATATTAGCTTAGTGTTAAATATTCAAGAATGCAAAAACCTCTCTAAGATACATTGAATCCAACTCTCAATTATTCAGTTTAATGGGAGGTGGGGATCATATGGATAATTGACATTCACAGACAATAAAGGTGTCAGAAAATAGTTGCTCACTCTTCCCTCACAGCTGCATTTACAAGAGCTGCTGTTAAGATAGATTTGAGTTTCTCCTCCTCTCCATGAATGTGGACAGCTTCCAAGGGAGAAGGCAAATGACAAAATGGCAGTTAGCTGGAGGCTAAAGAAAAATACCAAGGTGATCTGAACAATCTATACGTGAACAATCAGCACTTCCTAACAGAGAGGGACCTGATGGAGAAAGTATAGGGATAACTTATAATTAATATTCTAAAATTATTCCCCTTGACTGCTGAGAAAATGGGGATAAAAACATGTTTAATCTTACAGAACTGTAAGTGACTGATACCAAGAAGAAAATGTTGACTACATCTTCTTTTGATATTTACAAAAAAAATTTTAAATTAAAATTAAAAAGCCTGTGGAGTATTGTTATGGGGAAGAAGGCAAACTGTGAAGATGGACTAAGAAGGTTTAAGTCCCTGTTTTGTCACAACTGCCTTGGTGACTATGGGAAAGTAGCTTAATGTTTTCTGTTACCTTTGTTATTGCAACTACACAATAGCTGTAACAATAGTTCTTACCTCGATGGGTTGTTGTGAGAATTAGTGAGACTAGTACATATTGTATTCTTACCTACTGCTGTGTAACGAATTACCACAAATTCTGTTGCTTAAAACAAGCATTTTATTTTCTCAGTGTTCCCATGAGTCTGGACTCCAGGCACAGCTTAGTTAGGTCCTCTGCTTAGGGTCTCACAAGGCTGCAATCAAGGTGTCTGACAGGCTCGTCTAGAGGCTCAACTGAGGAATAACCAGCCTCCACCTTCACTCAAGCTGTTGACAAAGTTCATTTCCTTGAGAGCCCTGGCTTCATGCTACCTATTGTTTGAAGGCTACCCTCAGCTGGCCATTGTTTTGCTGCCCTCAGCATCTTGTCACATAGGTCTCTCAACATGGCCTCTTCCCTCTTCAAACACAGCCAGGGAGACAAAATCTCTGGAGCAAGGCTGCCAATCAGTTAGCCTTTTATCGTGTCATGCAGTCTTGGTAATAACACCTCATCACCTTTGCCATATTTTATTATTTAGAAGCAAGTTACAGGTTTTGCTCATACTCAAGAAGGGGGCAATTACACAAGGGCATGAATATCAGGAGGCAGGAAGGATGGAGAGTCAACTTAGCTTTTGACCACCACAGATCAAGAGGAACCACACCTGAAGAAGCTCACCCATGTCTTGACCTGACTTGGATGTTGAGAATTTTGGACTTTGAGCAAATACTGTAATGTGTGGATCAGACTCTTGGAAACCATGAGAAGGGATGAATATATTTTGCATGTGAGAGAGATGTGAGTCATTTTGGTTCAGAGGGCATATTGGGATGGACATACTCTAATGGCCCTCCCATGATTCCCAATTCCTAAAGGTCACACATCTGTGAATTCCCCTTCCCCTGAATGTGATGAGAATCTATGACTTGATCCTACAATACAATACAGCAAAGGTAAAAGGATGTCACTCCTATGACATTACATTTTATATAAGACTATCTTGCTAGCCAGATTGCTCTAGAGACTCCTCCTGCAGGTTTGATTAAGTAAATAGCCATGTTAAATAACCCACATAGTGTCTACTAAGTGTTAATGCAGATGCCCTCTAGTAACTGGGGCTGACCAATAGGAGATGAGAGTGGCTGACAGCCAACAAAAAGCCAATATCCTCAATCCAACAACCACAGAGAAATCAACCTTGACAACAAACTGTGACAACTTGAGAGTGGATTCATCCCCAGTCGAGCCTCTAAATTAGAACATAGTCAGTCCAATACCTTGGCTACTGCCTTGTGAGATCCTAAGCAGGGGACCCAGCTAAGTTACGGCTGGACTCCTGAGCCACAGAAACATTGACATGATGGATATGTATTGTTTTATTTTTACTTGTAAAAATTTATTTATTTATTTATATTTTGGCCACACAGCACGTGGGATCTTAGTCCCCCAACCAGGGATCAAACCCGCACCCCCTACAATGAAAGCCTGGAGTCTTAACCACTGGACCTCCAGGGAAGTCCCAGATATGTATTGTTTTAAACTGCTAAGTTTATGGTAATTTGCTACATGGAAATAGATAAATATTGCACTTGAAAGTTCTTTACAAAGTGAGTTCTCATCATAAGAATTCAATAAATATTAGCTCTTGATTTTATTTTCCCCACAGAGGCAGTATAATATCAGGATTCAGAGAGTAGATTCTAGAATGAGACCCTGAGTTAAAAACTTGGCTCCAACATTTATTAGCCCCTCAGCAGTGGATAGGTAACTTCTCTGAGCCTTGGTTTTCCATCTGTATAAGGGAAATAAAAGCAGCGCATACCACGTACAGTTGAATTCAAAGATCTAGCAAGTTAATAATGTAAATCGCTCAAAAATCCTGTATACACACAAAGTCCCAACACCTTAAAATTACTGTTATGTGGATAAAGATTTATTATAGTCACTAAAGTAGCTCTCCCTGTAGTCTTTCTTAACCTGTCTTTTCTAATAGAGAAAGTATTAGATAAGATAGTTCTTTGCAATAATTTGAAGGTACTTTAAGGCAGCAGCCCCCAGCCTTTTTGGCACCAGGGACCGGTTTTGTGGAAGACAATTTTTCTGCGGGGGTGTGGTGGGCGGGGATGGCTCAGGTGGTAATGCGAGTGATGGGGAGTAATGGGGAGCGGCAGGTGAAGCTTCTCTTGCTCTCTGTTGCTCACCTCTGTGCGGCCTGGTTCCTAAGAGGCCCGGACAAGCTGCCAGACGGTGGACTGGGGCTTGGGGACACCTGCTTTAAGGAATACTAGTAGTACTTATTTTAAAAGTGTCAGGTAATTAAAAATCTCCAATTCTTGTTTCAGATAGGAATTCCTTGGGGATTTTAGAATTCTTCAGGAATTCACAAAAAAGAAAAGTTTACACTTTTAATATTTTAGTAGTAGTTTCTTTGGTTTCTCTGAAGTACTAGGAAATGTTACAAAAGGCATTTGCTTTCCAGGGCATAGGGTAAAACTTGGTAGAAATGATACCACAATGTGGTAGGCACAGATTGCAAGTAATTATAGTTTCAGAAAGGGGGCAATGCTTAGTTCTACCATGAGGAATCTACAGCCACTGTAGAATACCAGGCCAACCAATTGCTTTGATTATCATCTGTAATACAATCCAGTATACTTTGTTCCACACTGTTTTCTAAGACACTTAAGAAAGTGTTACAAAATGAACACTTAATGAATATTACTGGAAGAGGTAATTTTTAAATGCTATTTTTTCTATTTTTTTAAATTACACAACTAGTGCATGAAAATATTAAAACAATATGGACAGATGGAATAAAGTAGAAGTCTCATTTTACTTGGATCCCACAAATTACAGTACTTCCTCTAATTAACAACTGGTAACTTTTGATAAGATACTTGAACATTTTCTATACATGTATGTGTGTGTGTATTGAATACATTATATTATGTGAGGGTAGAGAAACATTTAAATTGTGAAAAGTTCATGCATTTTGAAACATCATATCTTTGAATTAATTTCATACCAGATATTTTATATTTTCCTCATTCCTTTTTAATTCTAGAGAGTATTCCATATTATAGGTATGTCATGATATACTAATCTCAATTGATGAACACATTTTTAAAAATTAATTAATTTACTTTTGGCTACCTTCGGTCTTTGTTGCTGCATGCGGGCTTTCTCTAGTTGCAGTGAGTGGGGGCTACTGTTCATTGCAGTGCATGCACTTCTTATTAAAATGGCTTCTCTTTGTTGCAGAGCACGGGCTCTAGGTGCACAGGCTTCAGTAGTTGTGGCACGTGGGCTCAGTAGTTGTGGTGCACGGGCTTAGCTGATTCGTGGCATATGGGATCTTCCCAGACCAGGCCTCGAACCCGTGTCCCCTGCATCGGCAGGTGGATTCTTAACCACTGTGCCACCAGGGAAGTCCCTCAATTGATGAACATTTAGGTGATGTCAATAATTTTCTTATTTAAGTACTTCATGATGGACACCCTTTATCAAATATGTTACTGAACAACTGTGATATTTGCTGTAAGATTCTGTAAGATGTATTAATGTTGTACACAATTTTAGTTAAGAAGGATATATGTATATGTTTAAATAAGAACTAAAACTAAGTGCTCAAATTTAATATTTTTCTCTTCTCCATGTTAATTTAACTCAATTTAACAAGTAATATACTTAATAGGGTAATTTTAAAATCATCTTTTGAATCTCAATTTGTTCTTCTCTGGGAAGAGGCTCTACAGCCCTGATGTATGCGATGGGAGTAGGGTAGGGGGAATAGAGAGTGAGAACAGTTCTCCTCAAAAGCATTTCTATCACTGATGTTCAGAATTGCTGGCTTTGGTCAGTTTTACTATCGCTTTTACATTTTTTGTTAGAAAATATACTGCCTTATTGTCTGAATGCAGGGATGGCTGCTCCCACAAGTACCCAGTCCATCCCATCCCCACCCTAACTGCCTCCACACACACACCTTGGTATACCACTGCTGTGTGGTTTGGCTGCAAGCAAGAAAAAAGTGTTTGCTAAGAGTTTTCTCAGCACGTTCTCACTGATTGTACACATTTTTCAAGAATATGACTTTTTTACAATTAAAAGTGGAGGAATGGTGGGAGAGCATGGACAACTGCAAAGGGATCACACTATAGATCCTAAGCAAGATAATTTCATTCATGGCCCAGTAGAAGCAGTGAGCCCAGGCACATCTCTAACATTAGCATAATAGATGACAGCCACGGATTAACAATGAACACATTGATCATTTGCTCCAGCATTAAATTTGCTATGGATTTTCTGTAACATTGTCATCCGTATGATTTTGACATTTGTCTGATGATGTTTTATTTCAGGAGCACAAGCATTCATGAAAAAGGTTTTTCTATTAAATAGTTCTTACCTGTACAACAAATTCATATCACAGCAATTGTACGAAATTATTTGAATTAAGAGGTTTTCCCATGTTGGTCATTATTTATCATGGCAGCTAGCTTTTCCTCTCTCACAAAAATAACATTAGCAATGGTATTCTAAAGACAAAACATACCACTATGAATTGTGGGCTTTAGATTTAACCCAGTGAACAAGGCCTTGCTCAGTAGGATTTTTTTATTTTTATGATAAATAAGTTTTGTTTAACAGTATTAAAACTTATTGCTATATAGTTGTGTAAATTTTCTAGCATATTTTGTTTTTCTGATTTATTTCATAATATGATTCCTTATTAAATCACTACTTCCTTTATTTTAATTTAATGGTCACTATTATTAAAGTTATTAATTTTATAGCTATAATAGCTGATATAGCTGTCTGAAATTGTTCTGAAAATGTTTTAAAAACCAGTTTTAAAAAGAAACTTTTCCTTAAATAAAAGGTAGCTTTATAATATATAAAGGTATTTGTCTTTCATTATTTTATATAATGTATAAAGGATTTATTTAAAATACAAAATTTAATTAAATAATGAATTGCTGATATTCAGTTAAATTCTAGAAATGTCTATTAAAGGATTCAACATGTTAGGTATTCCCAAAAAGCAGTTGTTGACATTCACAGCATTGTTACTGTGTCAAAATCTACAATTTAGCAATGAGAAGAGCCAAAGATTTATTAATCTCCATTCCTACCGAGGATGAAAACTAATTAGCAAAATTAAATTATCACCTATTACAACTAATTAATCTTTTTTGAAAATGACACATAACTATGGTTCTTGTCATCATGGCAAAAAAATATAAAAGACACAGCATCTTACATGATGTTGTTAAAAATCAAATTTCAATATAAAACACAATCCTACATATATTAACATGGAGATTTTGTAGGTATTTCTGACATTGTAAACTTTGTAGAAAGAAATCATTAGGTCTTAGAATAGTTAGTGAAAGCACCACGTTTAAGTGGGAACAGTTTCACTTTACCTTGATAAACAACATTTTTTATAAGTAAAAGGGAGGTAATTACATATTTGGGTGATGGTGATGGGAAAGATGAGGGGGAGAGCAAAAGTTAAAGTATACTAAAACCTTGTCATGTTGAGAAAATCATTATAGATATTGATTCCTCTTATTTGAATTGGTATAATAGACATGAACATATATGTTTGTGACATGTGTAGGTGCAACTTTATATAACTAGAAATAATGTTCAAGCTGTTCAAACAATTGGAATAAAAACAAGAACTATATTAAGAAAAACAGATCAATCTAGTAAAACTAAGAAAAAAATGGATGGGAATAGGAAACAATACATCAAATGGAAGATAACATAAATAAACCCATAAATATAACATTAAATAACTATAGATAGGTTTAAATTTCTTATAAAGTTAGGATTTAATTCAGTATCAAACAGCCAACAAAAATCTTGAGTAAACACTTTTTTAAAAGAAATAAAACAGATGACAGCAAAACTTTCGAAATTAAAGGTGGAAAATACATACAAGATAAATGCTTACAAATAGAAATCATGAGTGGCAATATTCAAAGTAAACAATCTAGAATCAGGATAAAAAATGGGATCAAGAGATATTTTATATTGTTAAATGTATTGATAGACAATAATCTATAACATATGTTTGCAGCATTCAACATAGAATTGAAATATATTAATCATGATGTATTAAAAATACAAAAAGAAAGTTATAAAACCACATAATGGCAGAAGATAAAATTAAATAAAGAGACATAATAAAAGATTAAGTGAAACTGTGTCTAAAAGAGTCAAGAGAAAGTGAGGCCCTCAAAGATGCAAGAAAGAGTGAATTTAAGCTTCTGCACTGAAAGTTTTTGCTAAAATGTTTAGCTTGATTTTGGTTTTCAATTTCATTCTATAGATTGGTGGGAAGCTAGAGAAACTCCAGTGTCTGCCAAAGGTGACAAATTTTGTGGAAATGCTTCACAAGAGCTGGACTGTTAAGAGGTACTCTTAACATGAGTGAATTAGAAATGTTCCTACACCTTGTAAGAGATCTGATGCAAAATACTCTTTTCAAACTTATTGCTGAATAAAGAAATGTATTTCATGAGATTTCATAATTACAAGCTACAAGAGAATGTCCTGAGTGTATTTAAACTAAATGAACACTACCAAGATAGTCAGAAAAACTTCAAGCATATAAATTGGTTTAAAGTCTTTCTGAGCTGTTAATCTCCATGAATGTATGGTACAAAAAATATTAATACTTTCTTAAATAAAAATAAATTTTGATTTCTGGCCTCAAAGAATTTCCACAGAAAAATTTTAAGTGGTTCTAAAATTAAACAACACACACACACACGGCACCATGACTGAAAATGAACAGAAACCCCAGATATTTAAATTACCAGCTAAGGTTTCAATATCTTTTCATAAATGAAAAATAATGAAAATATGAGTAAGCATTATAGAAAAGTACAGAATTTCCAAAAAGTTTCTTTTAAAACCCACATAGAAGGTCTAGAAATTAAAAAAAAAAAAGCCGTTGAAGTCTAAAGCACACTTGAAAACAGAAAGCACAAGAAATAACCACCAAAGGAAAATAACATTATACATTATCCAAAGCACAAAACAAAAGATAAAGTTTTAGAAAACATAAATATATGTCAACAGACAGGACAGTCAGAGTAAGGAAGTTTACAGTAAATCTATTTGGAGTTCCAAACCAAGAGGAAATAGAAATTTGGACTGAGGTATTGTTTAAAAGTGGAATAGCTTGAAAATTTTCAGAAATGACTAAAAATACCAAAAATATAAGTTTTCAATTAATAAAAAAAAGTAATCCAAACTTAGCCAGATCATGGTGATACCTCAGCACACTAAAGTCAAACAATTCTTAACACATGCCAGAGACAAAAGACAGATTCCCTTCAAAGGTGATCATCTGATGTTCAATTTCATAGCAGTAGGAAATGAAGACAGATGAAAGTGGAATCATATTTTCAATATGCTAAGAGTATATCCCTATCAAGCTAGAATTTTGTACTCATTGGAGATAACTATCATGAATGAGGAACAACAAAAAAGGGATTTTTACAACATAAACTGCAGGTTTTATGGAAATAATTCATTAATAAGGGAACGTAAATAAGATAATGCAGGCTATCAAGGGGAATATTGCCAATACTCTTAAATGTAATAGAATGGGATTTAAACATGCGGTGTTTCCATTTAGAAAAAATCATAGATATCAATTTAGCACAGATGGTGTTTCAAACAACCCCTAAATTCCAGTGGCTTAAAATGAAAAGTTTATTTCTTGTCTGTGCTATATGTTAAACACTAGCTGGCGGGAGGTTTTGTCTTCATCATGACTACACTCATGGAATAGCCATTACTTAGAACATTCATCAAATCACAAGGAAAGAGATCTCTGAGGGCCTCCATTGTCATTAAGTGGTCTGGTCTAGAAAAGGAACATACTATTTTCATTCTCAGTCAATGGCCAGAACTAACTCATGGACCCACCCATCCCTAAGGGATTATTAATCACATGTGCTCAGAGGAAGAAATAACCCGAAATCTTGGAAAACATTATTAATGACTACCACACATGGACAAGTAATGTATTTAACAGGAAGAATGTCAAAGAACAAACAAAACATATGTTGATACATATGTAGATGTGCTGGCGAGTTCTAGTGGAAATTTTCTCCTGATTGCTTCATATGAAACAAGATTACCATCTGAGATTGAAGAAGATGTATGAAGCATTAGACAAGAGAGGAAAAGACATGAAATAGAACAGAAAAATAGGGTAAATGAACTAGAGAAATAATTATGATTTTCAGTCAGCATAAAGTACTTACATGATATTAAAAAACATAAATTAAATGGGCACAATTAACTGGATTGTGTGCTTTTCCCAGTCACATTCAACTGGTACAAAAAGGGGGAAAGTTGTATTTAACAAGGCTACAGATTTACCAAGACAGCATGCAAGGGAGAAGGAGGCAAACAAGTTGAGAGTGTATGCATTTTTAAAAAAATTATTTTATTGAAGTATAGTTGATTTACAATGTTGTGTTAGTTTCTGAGCGTGTATGCATTTTAATGATAAACCACACACACACACACAAATTCCCTGCGAAAGAGGGAAAAAATGCATGAGGATGAGAAGGGTGAAAAATTTTAAAAGAACAATTATGAGGTCCTTGGGGGTCAAAGATTTTATGGAGTTGAGATGCCAGAGAAAGTGAGATGGAAATTGTAGAAATGGTGGTTAGAGAGTGAGATGATGAATTAGTTATTGTTAATGACTGGAAGATAGTGGTTGGGTGCAGTACAAGCAAGATCTCTGGGGGTAGATGAATTCAAGGAATTGAGAGGACAGTGTACTAGAAGAGTCCCTTAGTTATGTCTATACTAAAATCACTAAGGTTAGAGATGGGACAGTATAAGAGCAACTGATAGTGAGAATGTGCTAAAATCTTCAAAAAAGGAAGAGGATTAAGAGATAACTGATAAAGGAGTGAGTGGTAGCTAGTTTGAACATATGCAATTCAAAGATATGGGTAGGAATGGCTTTAAAAGTGACAAAGAAGAGCAAAGAGGACTCCTATACCACCTCCAAGCTCAGTGATAGGAGAGGTGTAGGACTGAAAACAGGCACAGTCCATTTTAGTGACCTCAGAGGATATCCAGATTTCAATTACAGCTAGTGAGTATATAGACAATATTGGTGACAATGGGAAATAAGTGACAGAGTCCACTGTGAAATAAATCCAAAAGTTGGAAATGAGTGGGAGATAGAGGTAGAGGTAGAATAAGAAAACATGAAGCCATATGACATTTAAAGAGTGAAAAAATAATGGAGGCATGGAATTTGGGTGTTAACTGGCATTAAGGGAGATAAAGGATATAATCAGATTAGTTCTGCTGAACTGCTGGCAGATAGTAGTGGTAAGGTTGGGAAGTAAAGAAAAGTGAGTGTTTAGAGCCCAAAACCCTTTCAAAGGAGACATGGAGGCCTGGAGATTATTCCGTGGGAACTGGGCTTCCTCTTCACTCTTTCAAATACATATAAGGAAACTCCTAGGGGGTAGTGTTTTTCACAAACAATGTAAGAGACTAACGTTATCATTCAAAATCATGAAAACAGATCTTTACTTTACCAAGAAGAGTATGTCATATTATTTTTATTTAATTATATCTGTGTGCCTGTTGGAAGTAAAATATGAGTATTTTTTTTCTTCTATTATATTTTTACAGCACATATAAATCCCTTTTACCCTAAGAGTATTTTAAAATTCAAACATAGGGGGTTTTATAGGGGTTTTATAATCTAAGCATTTAGCAGAACATGGATCAATCAAAGAAAATGTAATTTTCTTCTTTAAAAGTAAATCTCTGCTTCAGGCATTGAATACTCTGCTTGAGTTTCCAGCCAATAAATAATAAACTAATACTATATCTTCAATTAAGCAGACACATTCCTAAAGGGCATCTAGGATAGATAACATTACTCTTCAGAAACTTATTTTCTATGGATGAAAAAACAATCCAATGTACTAATTCTTATGCCTGAATCATTACCATTTTTAGCTCTAAAACTGATGCAACTAATACACTTTCTGGAATTTTGAAAAAAGTTAGAAAGCACAGCCTTTGAAAAAATGGCAGTGACTGCCTAACATGAAACATGAATAACGGCATATGATTTCCAATAAAGGCATAGCCTTTCTCCAGTTTCTGCTCTCACTGATTTTAACATGGCTGGCTAATTCACCAAGAAATGGCTCACAGGAGGTGAGCATTAATGGAGACAGATTATGAACACAATTCTACATCATAGGTTCGTGGGATGACATATCAAATCCATCCAGCAATAGTCAATATGGGAATAAATGGACCTTTTCTTCATCATTTGTACTGAAAACTCTATTATTCCTTCTAATGTCAACTGTCAATTTAAGAAAAGTACATCACCCAAATATGGCCTACTTTTTCTTATATACACACACACACCCCAAACTATACAGGAAGTTTATAGTAAATGGCTCTAAATACTAAGAAGAAAAATAGAACCAGCTCATGATTTATTGCCCCTACATGGGCATAACTGCATCTCTTACATTTCTTCTATTTTTAAGGTTTTTAAAGAATATAGAGATACCTCAAAAAGTTTACGAAGTTAGCCAGTGAAAGAGTTGGAAATACTAAATCTCATAATTCTAAGTTCAGAGTGGCTTCAGGTTGCTGCAATGCAGTTGTCTTGAAGAAAGTGAGTCAGAAAATTGAGAATCAAATTTATGATCTTATTCAAAACGTATAAATGTAAAATAGTTTTAGAAATTTTTTTTTACCATATTAGCCATAGTTTAAAAAAAATACCATGCAGTCCCATTTAATTTATTTGTCTGCTCATTTAACATGAAGGTATAATTTAAAATGTTTGATTTTTTCTATCCCTAGTAAACCAACAAATCCTCGCATTTCAAGTGGACAAAACATAATAGTTTGATGTCTCCAAATTTAATGTGCATTGTGTTATCCATGTAATAATTGAGAGATAATGGCAAACTGTCCCTCTCCTAGTTCCTCTCCTTCCTCTTCCTTCCCCACCCCCATAAAGTTACAATATAATGGATATATATTTTTAACTTTTGTTTGACAATCCTTATTTCATAAAAATGAAAACAAAAATCTAACACAATTTTAAACCTGATTATACTGATTAAATTTCATATTGTATATTCTATAATCAGAATTTAAAAAAAAGAGATCAAGTACATGTGATATTAAACTGATAATCAGAATATTATTTTTATGATATACCTAACATAATATTAATTCACCTTTTTAAAGTTTAAAACTCAGTCATTTTTAGTATATTCACAAAGCTACAAAACCACTGTCATGATCTAATCCCAAAACATCTTCATCATCACAAAAACAGACCTCATACCCATTAGCAGGCATTCCTCATTTCCCCCAACCACAGCTACCTTCTGGAAATCACTAATCTATATTCTGTCGCTATGGATGTGCATATTCTGGACATTTCACATAAATTAAATCATGAAATATGCGGCCTTAAGTGTTGGCCTTCTTTCACCTAGCAGGTTTTCAAGGTTTATCCATGTTCTATCATGTATCAGTACTTCATTCCTTTTTATGGCTGAATATTCCATTGTATGGCTATATGTAATTTGTTTATCCATTCATAAAGTGACTAAATTCAGGTTGTTTCCAATTTTTGTTCATTGTGAATAATGCTACTATGAACGTCCATGTAGATGTTTTTGTGAGGACATATGCTTTCCATTCTCTTGGGCACATACCTAAAAGTAGAATTGCTGGTTCAAAATCAGTTATGTGGTCAAACTTGGAAATTAATTGTTGTGATATATGTATATATATATATATGAAATATATATACACACACATGTATGTGATAGACAAAAGTAAATACAGTTGACCCTTGAACAACATGGGTTTGAACTGTGATGGTCCATTTATAGGTGGATTTTTTTCACTAAATACCTAATACAATACTACATGATTCTGCAGTTGGTTGAGTCCATGAAAGCAGAACCTCAGGTACAGAGGGCTGACTGTACATGGATTTTTCAACTGTGTGGAGGGTCGGTGCCCATAATCCCTACGTTGTTGAAGGGTCAACTGTAAAACCTCTATCATTTATCATATATCATTTCATTTACTCTTAATTTCCCTATTACTTTGTGATGCTCTCTCTCTCTCTCTTTTTTTTTAAATAATTTTTAGTTTTCTGAGTTGTCATCCAACTATACCAAGTTTCAATTTCCCCATTATATCATTTTTGATTAAGGAATGTATATCTTTTACATATGATCTTCCAGAGATTAATTTAATTTGTATTAACTTAAAAAGCAATGAATGGAACTTGCAAAAAAAACTATTTATACTTAATACAGGATATCAAAACTTTAAGTATTTATATAATCATTTAAAATTAATAAATGTTCCAGAAAATGATTTGGCATCATAGACAGCACTAAAAAAAAAAAATGTTGTGCTGTAGAATAATTACATACTGTGGTTTACTGGGAAAGCTGAAGTTTTGGAACTTTACAAATAAGAGCTTAATGTCATCTACATCACAAGTCTTACAATATTGAGTTAATCTCTTTCCCCAATGTTTCTTCATCATTTAAAGAGGAATAAGAAATTTGCTATATGAGACTGATATAAGAATTAGGTGAGATATATAGTCCAATATAGTTGCATAGTAAACATTAATCACCATACTCTCGTTTCCCCATGAGGCAAATAAAACTAATCAGGAATACAGTCAACTGCAGCAACAGTTGCTAATCAACCAAAGAGAAAAATATACGAATCAGTAGAGAATACAATTAGTTCAATACATTCCAGAAAAGCATCTAGCCTTTTCTTCTCATATTTCCACTTCCAATCTATTATACAACAGTATGTTAACAGTTTTTCCCCAAAGTATCTTTGCATTTATGAAGTTACAAACTCTGTGTTCATATGTACCTAGTTTAAAACATAACTTGGTAATATTTAACAAGGACATACAAGAACTAAAAAGCAAGCAAACAATGATGAACAACACAAAAAATGAAATTAAAAATTCTCTAGAAGGGAGCAATAGAAGAATAACTGAGGCAGAAGAACGGATAAGTGACCTGGAAGATAAAATAGTGGAAATAACTACTGCACAGCAGAATAAAGAAAACAGAATGAAAAGAATTGAGGACACACTCAGAGACCTCTGGGACAACATTAAATGCACCAACATTCGAATTATAGGGGTCCCAGAAGAAGAAGAGAAAAAGAAAGGGACTGAGAAAATATTTGAAGAGATTATAGTTGAAAACTTCCCTAATATGGCAAAGGAAATAGTTAATCAAGTCCAGGAAGCACAGAGAGTCCCATACAGGATAAATCCAGGAAGAAACACGCCAAGACACATATTAATCAAACTGTCAAAAATTAAATACAAAGAAAACATATTAAAATCAGCAAGGGAAAAACAACAAATAACACAAAAGAGAATCCCCATAAGGTTAACAGCTGATCTTTCAGCAGAAACTCTGCAAGACAGAAGGGAGTGGCAGGACATATTTAAAGTGGTGAAGGAGAAAAACCTACAACCAAGATTACTCTACCCAGCAAGGATCTCACTCAGATTTGACAGAGAAATTAAAATCTTTACAGACAAGCAAAAGCAAAGAGAATTCAGCACCACCAAACCAGGTTTACAACAAATGCTAAAGGAACTTTTCTAGGCAAGAAACACAAGAGATGGAAAAGACCTAAATAACAAACCCAAAACAATTAAGAAAATGGTATAGGAACATACATATCGATAATAACCTTAAATGTAAAAGGATTAAATGCTCCCGCCAAAAGACACAGACTGGTTGAATGGATACAAAAACAAGACCCATATACATGCTGTCTACAAGAGACCCACTTCAGACCTAGGGACACATACAGACTGAAAGTGAGGGGATGGAAAAAGATATTCCATGTAAATGGAAATCAAAAGAAAGCTGGAGTAGCAATTCTCATATCAGACAAAATAGATTTTAAAATAAAGATTGTTACAACAGACAAAGAAAGACACAACATAATGATCAAGGGACTGATCCAAGAACAAGATATAACAATCATAAATATTTATGCACGCAACATGGGAGCACCTCATTCACAGTCAGGGATTTTAACACCCAACGTCACCCAATGGACAGATCATGCAAAATGAAAAAAAATAAGGAAACACAAGCTTTAAATGATACATTAAACAAGATGGACTTAATTGATATTTATGGGACATTCCATCCAAAAACAACACAATACGTATTTTTCTAAAGTGCTCATGGAACATTCTCCAGGACAGATCATATGTTGGGTGACAAATCAAGCCTTGGTAAATTTAAGAAAATTGAACTTCTATCAAGTATCTTTTCTGACGACAACGCTATGAGACTAGATATCAATTACAGGAAAAGATCTATAAAAAATACAAATTCATGGAGGCTAAACAATACACTACTTAACAATGAAGTTATCACTGAAGAAATCAAAGAGGAAATAAAAAAAAAATACCTAGAAACAAGTGACAGTGGAGACATGACGACCCAAAACCTATGGAATGCAGCAAAAGCAGTTCTAAGAGGGAAGTTTATAGCAATACAATCCTACCTTAAGAAACAGGAAACATCTCAAATAAACAACCTAACCTTGCACCTAAAGCAATTACAGAAAGAAGAACAAAAAACCCCCGAAGTTAGCAGAAGGAAAGAAATCATAAAGATCAGATCAGAAATAAATGAAAAAGAAATGAAGGAAACGATAGCAAACATCAATAAAACTAAAAACTGGTTCTTTGAGAAGATAAACAAAATTGAAAAACCATTAGCCAGACTCATCAAGAAAAAAGGGAGAAGACTCAAATCAATAGAATTAGAAATGAAAAAAGAAAAGTAACAACAGACACTGCAGAAATACAAAAGATCATGATAGATTACTACAAGCAACTCTATGCCAATAAAATGGACAACCTGGAAGAAGTGGACACATTCTTAGAAATGCACAACCTGCCAAGACTGAACCAGGATGAAAGAGAAAATATGAACAGACCAGTTACAACCACTGAAATGGAGACTGTGATTACAAATCTTCCAACAAACAAAAGCCCAGGACCAGAAGGATACACAGGCGAATTCTATCAAACATTTAGAGAATAGCTAACACCTATCCTTCTCAAACTCTTCTAAAATATAGCAGAGGGAGGAACACTCCCAAACTCATTCTACGAGGCCACCATCACCCTGATACCAAAACCAGACAAAGATGTCACAAAGAAAGAAAACTAGAGGCCAATATCACTGATGAACATAGATGCAAAAATCCTCAACAAAATACTAGCAAACAGAATCCAACAGCCCATTAAAAGGATCATACACCATGATCAAGTGGGGTTTATTCCAGGATTGCAAGAATTCTTCAATATATGCAAATCAATCAACGTGATACACCATATTAATAAATTGAAGGGAAAAAAAACATATGATCATCTCAATAGATGCAGAAAAAGCTTTCAACAAAATTCAACACCCATTTATGATAAAAACCCTGCAGAAAGTAGGCATAGAGGGAACTTTCCTCAACATAATAAAGGCCATATATGACAAACCCACAGCCAACATCGTCCTCAATGGTGAAAAACTGAAACCACTTCTACTAAGATCAGGAACAAGACAAGTTTGCCCACTCTCACCACTCTTATTCAACATAGTATTGGAAGTTTTAGCCACAGTAATCAGAGAAGAAAAAGAAATAAAAGGAATCCAAATCAGAAAAGAAGAAGTAAAGCTGTCACTGTTTGCAGATGACATGATACTATACATAGAGGATCCCAAAGATTCTACCAGAAAACTATCAGAGCTAATCAATGAATTTGGTAAAGTAGCAGGACTACTTTATCAAACTACCACTGGCATTTTTCACAGAACTAGAACAAAAAATTTCACAATTTTTATGGAAACACAAAAGACCCAGAATAGCTAAAGCAATCTTGAGAATGAAAAATGGAGCTAGAGGAATCAGGATCCCTGACTTCAGACTATACTACAAAGCTACAGTAATCAAGACAGTACGGTACTGGCACAAAAACAGAAATATAGATCAATGGAAAAGGATAGAAAACCCAGAGATAAACCCACGCACATATGGTCACCTTATCTTTGATAAAGGAGGCAAGAATATAGTGGAGAAAAGACAGACTCCTCAATACGTGGTGCTAGGAAAACTGGACAGGTAAGTGTAAAGTACGAGATTAGAACACTCCCTAACACCATATACAAAAATAAGTTCAAAATAGAATGAAGACCTAAATGTAAGGCCAGACACTAGGAAACTCTTAGAGGAAAACACAGGCAGAACATGCTATCACATAAATCACAGCAAGATCCTTTTTGACCCACCTCCTAGAGAAATGGAAATAAAAACAGAAATAAACAAATGGAACCTAATGAAGCTTAAAAGCTTTTGCACAGCAAAGGAAACCATAAACAAGACCAAAAGACAACCCTCAGAATGGGAAAAAATATTTGCAAATGAAGCAACTGACAAAGGATTAATCTCCAAAATTTACAAGCAGCTCAATAACAAAAATACAAACATTCCAATCCAAAAATGGGCAGAACACCTAAACAGACATTTCTCCAAAAAGATATACAGATTGCCAACAAACACATGAAAGGATTCTCAACATCATTAATCATTAGAGAAATGCAAAACAAAACTACAATGAGGTATCATCTCACACATGGCAGAGTGGCCATCACTAAAAAAATCTACAGACAATAAATGTTGGAGAGGGTGTGGAGAAAAGGGAACCCTCTTGCACTGCTGGTGGGAATGTAAACTGATACAGCCACTATGGAGAACAGTAAGGACGTTCCTTAAACTACAAATAGAACTACCATATGACCCAGCAATCCCACTACTGGGCATATACCCTGAAAAAATGATAATTCAAAAAGAGTCATGTACCGCAATATTCATTGCAGCTCTATTTACAATACCCAGGGCTTGGAAGCAACATCAGTGTCCATCGAGAGATGAATGGATAAAGAAGATGTGGCACATATATACAATGGAATATTACTCAGCCATAAAGAGAAAAAAACTGAGTTATTTGTAGTGAGATGGATGGACCTAGAGTCTGTCATACAGAGCGAAGTTAGTCACAAAGAGGAAAACAAATATTGTATGCTAACACATGTATATGGAAGGTAAAAAAAACAAAAAAGGTCATGAAGGACCTAGGGGCAGGATGGGAATAAAGATGCAGACCTACTAGAGAATGTACTTGAGGACACGAGGAGGGGGAAGTGTAAGCTGTGACAAAGTGAGAGAGTGGCATGGACATATATACACTACCAAACGTAAAAGAGATAGCTAGTGGGAAGCAGCCGCATAGCACAGTGAGATCAGCTCGGTGCTTTGTGACCACCTAGAGGAGTGGGATAGGTAGGGTTGGAGGGAGAGAGATGCAAGAGGGAAGAGATATGGGAACATATGTGTATGTATAACTGATTCACTTTGTTATAAAGCAGAAACTAACAAACCATTGTAAAGCAATTATACTCCAAAAAAGATGTTAAAAAAAAAATGTCTGCCGTCAAACAAAGTCCAGGACCAGATGGCTTCAGAGGCAAATTCTATCAAACGTTTAAAGAAAAGCTAACACCTATCCTTCTCAAACTCTTCCAAAATATAGCAGAGGGAGGAACACTCCCAAACTCATTATACAAGGCCACCATCACCCTGATACCAAAACCAGACAAAGATGTCACAAAGAAAGAAAACTACAGGAAAACTACAATATCACTGGTGAACATAGACGCAAAAATCCTCAACAAAGTACTAGCAAACAGAATCCAACAGCACATTAAAAGGATCATACACCATGATCAAATGGGGTTTATCCCAGGAATGCAAGGATTCCTCAATATATGCAAATCAATCAATGTGATACACCATATTAACAAATTGAAGGAGAAAAACCATATGATCATCTCAATAGATGCAGAGAAAGCTTGCAACAAAATTCAACACCATTTTTGGTAAATACCCTCCAGGAAGTAGGCAGAGAGGGAAGTTACCTCAAGATAATAAAGGCCATATATGACAAACCCATAGCCAACATTGTCCTCATAGGTGAAAAACTGAAAGCATTTTCACTAAGATCAGGAACAAGACAAGGTTGCCCACCCTCACCACTATTATTCAACATAGTTTTGGAAGTTTTAGCCACAGCAATCAGAGAAGAGAAAGAAATAAGAGGAATCCAAATCAGAAAAGAAGAAGTAAAGCTGTCACTGTTTGCAGATGACATGATACTATACATAGAGAATCCTAAAGGTGCTACCAGAAAACTACTAGAGCTAATCAATGAATTTGGTACAGTAGCAGGATACAGAATTAATGCACAGAAATCTCTTGCATTCCTATACACTAATGATGAAAAATCTGAAAGTGAAATCAAGAAAACACTCCCATTTACCACTGCAACAAAAAGAATAAAATACCTAGGAATAAACCTACCTAAGGAGACAATAGACTTGTATGCCGAAAATTATAAGACACTGATGAAAGAAATTAAAGATGATACAAATAAATGGGGAGATATACCATGTTCTTGGATTGGAAGAATCAACACTGTGAAAATGACTACACTACCCAAAGCAATCTACAGATTCACTGCAATCGTCATCAAACTCCCTCTGGCATTTTTCACAGAACTAGAACAAAAAATTTCACAATTTGTGTGGAAACACAAAAGACCTCGAATAGCCAAAGCTGTCTTGAGATAGAAAAATGGAGCTGGAGGAATTAGGCTCCCTGACTTCAGACTATACTACAAAGCTACAGTCATCAAGACAGTATGGTACTGGCACAGAAAGAGAAATATAGATCAATGGAACAAGATAGAAAGCCCAGAGATAAACCCACACACATATGGTCACCTTATCTTTGATAAAGGAGGCAAGAATATACAGTGGAGAAAAGACAGCCTCTTCAATAAGTGGTGCCAGGAAAACTGGACAGGTACATGTAAAAGAATGAAATTAGAACACTCCCTGACACCATACACAAAAACAAATGCAAAATGGATTAAAGACCTAAAAGTAAGGCCAGTCACTATCAAACTCTTAGAGGAAAACACAGGCAGAACATGCTATCACATAAATCACAGCAAGATCCTTTTTGACCCACCTCCTAGAGAAATGGAAATAAAAACAGAAATAAACAAATGGAACCTAATGAAACTTAAAAGCTTTTGCACAGCAAAGGAAACCATAAAAAAGAGCAAAAGACAACCCTCAGAATGGAAGAAAATATTTGCAAATGACAAAGGATTAATCTCCAAAATTTCCAAGCAGCTCATGCAGCTCAATATCAAAAAACCAAAAAAACCCAATCCAAAAATGGGCAGAAGACCTAAATAGACATCTCCAAAGAAGATATACAGATTGCCAACAAACACATGAAAGAATGCTCAACATCATTAATCATTAGAGAAATGCAAATCAAATCTACAATGAGGTATCATCTCACACCGGTCAGAATGGCCATCATCAAAAAATCTACAGACAATAAATGCTGGAGAGGGTGTGAAGAAAAGGGAACCCTCTTGCACTGTTGGTGGGAATGTAAATTGATACAGCCACTATTGAGAACAGTATGGACGTTCCTTAGAATAGTAAAAATAGAACTACCATACGACCCAGCAATCCCACTACTGGGCATATACCCTGAGAAAACAATAATTCAAAAAGAGTCATGTACCGCAATATTTATTGCAGCTCTATTTACAGTAGCCAGGACATGGAAGCAACCTAAGTGTCCATCGACAGATGAATGGATAAAGAAGATGTGGCACATATATACAATGGAATATTACTCAGCCATAAAAAGAAACGAATTTGAGTTATTTTTAGTGAGGTGGATGGACTTAGAGTCTGTCATACAGAGTGAAGTAAGTCACAAAGAGGAAAACCAATACCGTATGCTAACACATATATATGGAATCTAAAAAAAAAAAAAAAAGTTCATGAAGCACGCAGCCGCAAGATGGAAATAAAGACACAGACCTACTAGAGAATGGACTTGAGGATACAGGGAGAGGGAAGGGTAACCTGGGACAAAGTGAGAGAGTGTCATGGAAATATATACACTACCAAACGTAAAATAGATAGCTAGTGGGAAGCAACCGCATAGCACAGCGAGATCAGCTCAGTGCTTTGTGACCACCTACAGGGGTGGGATAGGGAGTGTGGGTGGGAGGGAGACACAAGAGGGAAGAGATATGGGGACATATTTATATGTAAAACTGATTCACTTTGTTATAAAGCAGAAACTAACACACCATTGTAAAGCAATTATACTCCAACAAAGACATTAAAAAAAAAAAAAAAAAACTTGGTGACAGAATGGCTAGATTAGAATAACACACTTTGAGAAAGAAATATTTCGAAATGAAATCCCAAACTTAAAATCTCATTAATTTAGAATCAGTTAAAGGGAGAGTCTGTGTAAAGTTGAAATAATTCTGAACTGTCAAATAATTGTTTCTTCTGTTGTAGAAAGAACAGTGATTATTGAATGAGGATCCAGACAACCAAATTGATTTAAATTATAAACATCACCTGCTATTAATCAATATTTTATTTGGATTCTGGAAAAACCATAACACTGCCTGTTTGTTCTGATCACCCCCAGAAACTTTTACAAAGCCCCTAGTGCCCTCCCCAAAAATGTCTGTATCCTAATGCATGGAACCTGTAAATATGCTACCTTACATGGAAGAAGGTCTTTCCAGATGTCATTAAGTTTAAGGACTTTGAGATGGGGAGATTCTCCCCAGATTACCCAGTTGGATCTAAAATAATCACATAAATTCTTAAAAGCAGAGGCCCTTTCTCAACTGGGGACAGACAGAGAGATGTGATGATAGAGGAGAGATGGCAGTGTGAAAAGAACTCGACCTGCCATTGTTAGCTTTGAAGAAGGAGGAATAGAGTCACCAGAAGCAAGAAAAGGCAAGGAGACAGATTCTCCCCCTTGAGCCCCCAGACAAGAACACAACCCTGTCTACAACTTGATCTTAGCCCAGTGAGACTGTATCAGGTTTCTGACCTACAGAACTCTAAGATAATAAATTTGTGTTGCTTTGAGCCACTCAATCTGTGATAATTTGTCACAGCAGCAATAGAAAACAGGTACAAATATATCTTTTCCCCTGGGCATGTCCTAACCTATAATCCCACAGTTACCTAGTACTGTTATACCGACTTCCAGCTGCATAGCACTTCTTAACCTCAACGTCTCTATACTTTTTCACTTATTCATTTAATAAACATTCTCCAAATTAGACAAGTCTCAGATGCTAGATCTCCAATGTACTTTTTCATTTCTTCTACTGTACCCAAAATATCCCAACCACATACCTTATCAGTTATAAGATAAATGAATGAAAAGCAAGACAACATTTGGTAATAACATTTTAAAAACAGCTACTGTTTACAGGATGTCTAGTATGTTCTAGATACTTTATATATGTAATTTCCTAATTTCACAGTCAAATGCAAGATAAGTATTATTATAAACTTTTTTTTTTTTTTTTTTTGCGGTACGCGGGCCTCTCACTGTTGTGGCCTCTCCCGTTGCGGAGCACAGGCTCCGGACACGCAGGCTCGGCGGCCATGGCTCACGGGCCCAACCGCTCCGCGGCATGTGGGATCTTTCCAGACCGGGGAACGAACCCGGGTCCCCTGCATCGGCAGGCGGACTCTGAACCACTGCGCCACCAGGGAAGCCCTATAAACATTTTTGAGGTGTAAAAATTGTGGCTTTAACAGACATGGTTTGCCTTTGTCCAGTAAGAGGATTTAAACCCAGGTCTGTGAAACCTCAACTTGCTTGAGAACAAATCCTTATGTTGTATAACATTTTGCATTAATCAGATGATCCCTAACCTAAAGAAATAGCTCCCTAGCTGTGGAATTTCTAAAGCCGGACATATCCACAGCCATAGCACGGAATTTCAGGGAAATCAGAGCCATCAACTCTGCCCTTCACAAAATCACTACATATCATCTCAATGTTCCAGAACACAAGGAGAAAGGTTAAAAAAGCCTAATTCTACAAAAGTTATTAAAGAAACAACAGCACATGATATTAGTAGATAAGGTGGGACATTATCTATGAGATAATTGGATATCTAGAATAGATATCCTTTTATAGAATATATAGTTTTCTGTAGACTAGATATAAAGATTTATGTATTTATTGCAATAGGATATAATTGGAGCATGGAAAAATGTATCATTACTATCTTAGACAAAAGTGTCCAGGTGGAAGAATTTGTTTTCTCAGTACAAATAAAAGCAAAAAATTAACAGACTTACATTCTATTCTTAAGACCTACCGTGTAGTTAATGTGAATTTAAGTGTTTAGAAATTGTTTTCTTTACTATGTTAACAAGTTTCTCACCAATTCCATCTTGTTAAGCTTGTTAGAAAGTTTCTTTTAATAATGAGTACAAAGTTAATTTCTAGCCAAGAACTCCTAGTACTATCATGATTTCAATGGTAGCACATTGAAATTGTGATATTCTATTATATGTCTAAAGTAATTTTTGATGGACCTGATGTTTCTTTTTCAAACACTTCAGCTTGTGAATCATATATTTGATGCTCATTCTTAAGAAAGCATTTTTGTGTCTAGTGTTGTATTAGCCACAGAATATCAGAGAGCAAAATTGTTTTGAATCTTGCCTTCATGGAGAGTACTCTACAGTGTGGGAAACAGACATAATTAAATTTTTATAGAATTTCAGGAGAGAAAACTTCTTGGTCGATAGGACCAAGTATATGCCTGAAGAAAAGCAGAAATTATCTAGAAAAAACAAGGCTGGGGAGGGAAACTATTATTGCCATAGGGTGCAAGAATAGCTCAAAATAGGAAACAAGAGATGTGGTAACATGTTTAAGAGAAATAAAAGGAGCTGTGATTTGTTGTTAAATCCACATTTGTATAATGTCATGACACAATTTAAGGGATTTGGGGCTTCCCTGGTGGCGCAGTGTTTGAGAATCCGCCTGCCGATGCAGGGGACACGGGTTCGTGCCCTGGTCCGGGAAGATCCCACATGCCGCGGAGCGGCTGGGCCCGTGAGCCATGGCCGCTGAGCCTGCGCGTCCCGAGCCTGTGCTCCGCAATGGGAGAGGCCACAACAGTGAGAGGCTCGCGTACCGCAAGAAAAAAAAAAAAAAAAAATTAAGGGATTTTAAGCCAGAGGTATTAGTGACACAATGATGTATCTCATGATAGGATAAAATGTGTTTTGCCACCCACCTTGGCCTATCTCAAGACAGCTTTTCTGTCCTGCTTTTACATTCTCCTATCTGAAACAAAATGCTTCAAACTAATAAATTAAATGGCTCCTGTTTTCTCTATCAACTTCAAGTTAAAAGAGAAGTTTATGCGACTTTCAAATGTTATCTTTAAAATAATGTTTGAAGGGATGTTAGTACATACTTTATACTCATATATACTTGGGTGTGTGTAAGTTCTGGAATCTGCCTTTTTGAAACTGTATTCATTCACCTTAAGTGATGTGCTGCTAGCAGTGATATTTGTAAGAACATATAGTTCATATGAACCACTTCTTCACATTTACAAGTGTTTAGCAACATAATCATGAACATATTTAGAGTACAAAAAATAAAGAATCCATTATTAGAAGTATAGCTTCATTTCTTTCTGAAAAGCAATTTGGTAATAAATATTAAAAGCTTAAAACATTTTATAAACTTTGACCATGTAATTTTGCTTCTAGGATTCTATCTTATGACAATAAACATAATAAAAATACAGACTTTTCTCTGTTTTCCCACTTCTTGGAAGAAAATCAATTACTTTAAAAGCAAAGGAAGGAAAACACATTTTTAAAACTGTAGGCCCTTGTCGGTATACTGATTAGGTCTAGCGGGGGAAGGAAGGAGATGCAATCTGAGGCCTGCAAGCTATTTGTTATATTTTGTTCAGAGATTAGAAGCAAGTGAGGTAAAATATGAACACCTGATAAACAGTATATGTTGTCTTTCTTATTAAAAGTAAAAATATTTAAAATAAGCCCAATAAAGGACTTTAGCTCTCTATAGTGCATAACAAATCAATGCACCATTAAACACACCCATTGAATATGTGGGGCATTCAATACGCTAGCTTTGCTTTTCTCTGTTTGATACAAAATTATAAAAAGGTTACCTTGAATTCCAATTTAATTATACTAATCCAATGTGTACTATTGAAACCAATTTAATATACCCCTTTGAAACAGTGTTGGCTTTCTATTATTCTTTTATTTTATTAACAAAAAAAAATCTCTTAAAGTGCAGAAAATTCCAGCAGCCTGAAAAGGGCTACTGAATAACATTAAAGTGATTTGGGGTGGATTAAGAGTCTATTAATAAGAAAGTACATGTTGAAATATCTCATTACTAAATGTAGGAACTGGAGTGAAATATTCAGCATACGAAAAATGTGTTGTCGTGTTCACAATCTAAAACACTGTTGGGAAAATAATTTTATTATGGAGAATTTAGTCTCAGTAAAATTTAAGTGTATGTAGCTGTGGCTTCCCCCCCCCCATTTAAAATTAAAAAATAACATCAGTGTATCATTTGAGGAGATACTTCGGTATTTTTGTCATTACAATGTTAATATGTGAGTATATTTGCGATATAGTAATAATTTGTATGTTTTCCTAAAATTTTTAATTGTACATTTGTATAGCCTTTAACTTTCCCCAGAAGAGAGCTGTCAGCTTTAGGTCAATCCCTTTAGCCAATTCCCAAGCCCCTGTATGTTTATTCCCTCCTCTTTCCGGATACTATTGCTTTTCCTAATTGCTTACTTGTCCTAAGAAGAGTGTGGCCTATTCTAATTCTAACAGGAAAGCCTATTTTTGCTGTGTATAAGATATAAATAATAAATCTTATTATAATAACAGATTGTATTTAGAAACTGAGCTATAACTCAGTATATGTGAGTGATTTATATAAACAGAGGCTAAAAGGGAAAAAAATATCCATGGCAATAAATCACATATAACAAATTAGAAACAGCTTCTAGGCATTTGTATTGTTTCCTCATCAGCTCTAATTCAAATGAGTAGAAGGTAATATCATGATATCTGCAATGGTTTTAGCTAAACTGATCTCCCAAAATTGAGTAGAGGTGAAGAAAATGGCACCTAGATAATCTGCCTGCTCATTAAGTCTCTCTTTCCAAGTTGTATTTCCTTATACATTGTCATCACTTCAAGGTCACAGTGAAAAAGAGGCATCTGTAGTGGTCTCACAGAGATTCTCAGATTGAGATTACATAAAGTCATCACTACCTTCTAGTGTTTTTTTGTTTGTTTGTTTGTTTTACCTTCTAGTGTTTTGAATGAGGAGGTGACAAATTTTGTTTTATCTTTCTCTGAAAATTATTCTGATCCCTCCTTAGGGAACGAAAAAAATCACAGATAGATATATTATCTCAAAAAGGATACTGGTTCATCTCTTTAAGAAGAGAACCAAGAGATCTAGTGTCAGACAAGTTCTAGAAGTAGAGGAAGGCAGAGGTAAATGTCCAGAAAAAGAAAAGCTCTCTTGAGCTCTCAGCATGGTCCTTGTGGGTTTCCTTGATTCTGACTACCCAACTAGCTCTAACTGGTGTTAGGCAGGCAGATGGTTTTATGCAGATAGATGGACTAGGGCTATTTCCAACTGAGTGGTTAAGAAAAATGACTTGAAATGACATATAATTCTCATTGTATAATAAAAGAAAGCTTACAAGTAGTCATTCAAAAATATTTATTACAAAAGAATGAATAGCTAAATGAGTGAATGAATGGATGGATGGGACAGATGGATCAATTCACCATTTGTTCTGAAGTTTAACAATACTAATTAAAGAATTACACAGTTTTTGAAAAAAAATGTAAATACCTACCTCACACATACATATGACACAAGTAATTTCAAATCAACTAGATTTTTATTTGAAATGGTTAAGGTATTTTAAGGAGAATAAAATTATTCAATCATTTTGGATCATCTGGAAAGGGAGAATAAATGCCATATAGACTACAAATAATGGCAAAAAGGATATACCTATATATTATTGTTTAAAACTAAAGGACTTTAATGTGGAAAAACAAAGAACAAAAAACATGACCAAAACATAGTGTGACAAAAACCTGTAAAGTTATACACCACAAATATATAAAGAGTTCATATATAAATAATAAAATTTTGAGTCTCATGAATGATGAAATGCAAAGTTCATGAAAAGGAAATATAATTAAGAAACAGAAAATTTTAGTCAGAAACACAAAAATATTTACTTAACAATATGCTAGTATTTTATTAACTCCTAAAACTTGGAAATAATTATGGCTAATTCTGTGGAGGGAGGTCTTATTGCAAATATTGTCAAGCTTTTGCAAAAACCAAATTGGTAATACAATAGAAGAGTTAACTATATACTCATCCCATTCCATTGCAAAATGTCTATCACAACAAAATAATCCAAAATATGTTTTAAATGAAGATGTTCATTGCAGTATTATTTTAATTATCAAAAATTAGGAGCCACTTACCTTTCCATCAATTAGGAAACAATTATTTATACTACTTTCTCCCAAAGGAAGAGTACGCAGCTAATATGGGGATTTTGAAAACTAATGTGGCATGAAAATATTCTTTGACACAGCTTAAATAGAAAATAGTATTCCAGAGTATATAGATTCTGACTGCAACTATTTAAAACTTATTTAAAACTATTAATAGTAATAGACAATGGAGAACATATATCAAAATTGTAATAGCAGGTGTGATTAGTTAATGAAGACATGATTCGTTTTGTCATTCATATCTTTTTCATGCGATTATTCTGCTTTTATTATTAGTTAAATAAACAATCACAGGCAGATGGATAGGTAAAGGAGGTAAATTCACCTCTTTTAATTTGGTTTTCCTCTTTATAATACACATAGGTAAACATATATGACAGATAAAATTTTAATTAGAAGGGAATTTTAGATTATTTTTAATATGGTTTAGTTCTCCCAAACTATGCTTCAACTGAGAAAATCCAGAAGGTTAATTGTCAATTTTGTCTGCATTTCCCTCCCTCCTGAATTATTTTCCATTTAGTTAACAAAGAGGTGGATTTGTAGCTAAACTGCCATCAAGTTACTTAATTCAGTCTGAAAGTGTTCCTAAAGGGAACCACTAATAACAGAAAGAATTGCTGGCACGAACAAAATTTTTTGAGGAATTAAAGTGTTTAATCAGGCAGCGAGGACATTAATAATTTATAAAGTAAGTCAGCACATAAAGCAGAAAGAGCTGACTTTCAACCACAATAGAATAAATCAAGAAACCTGCTGAGGAGATGTTGAGAGTGCTGATAAGCTTCAAAATAATAGGCTTTTTTGACCTCTCTAAACAGTTGCCACATTTGATCACAAAATGAAAATTTAAGAAAGGTCTTATATTTAGAACATATCTTTCTGTTCATAACATAATTATGGACTATGTACAAAGTCTAATCATATTCTTTTTCAAAGGAAGAACATTTGATGGTACTTATTAATAAGATTTCTTCTGATTACTAAGATGATTACATATCTGTTTCTAGGTAGGGCAAGAAATGTAACAGAATCTAAAATAAAGACAATACTTTTGAGTGAACAAATGCATTTTTAAAGAATACCAGTGGCTCAAATTTGAAAAGTTTTAATAAAATTGATGACTATTTTTTTGCCTGAAAATAATCTATAGTATGGAAATTTCCTCAATTCCAGGGTAACTACTAAACAACACAGTACAAGCATAGGGACTCCCCTGTTTAGCAACAGAGCACGACTTGTGTGCCATCAAGATTTCTCTGACAACCCACAGCCCTGAAATGCCATGAACACAATAACAATCTAAATCAAAGTGAGGCATGCATCCATACTTAAATATGAACTTTTCTAGAGGAAGCAATGTATTAAGTTGTTGTATCTCTTCCTTTCTTTCAGAATTAATGAACTCTCAGTTTTCAGCTGACTAACTGGCTGACTACAAAAAAAGACTAATTTTCTGGAACTAAGTGCTGGCCAGGGGGATATAAGTGGAAGTGATTGGTGTTAGACTCTGCGAACATTCTCTGAAGCATGGTTGCTATTTTGCCTTTGGCCCATTCTCACATTTCCTTTCTCTCTCCTGCTGCCTGGAAGATAAATGCTGTTTTTTTTTTTTTTGGACAAGGATGCCAAGGGTCACACCACAGAGATGGAAGAACTGTGAGCTAAAAGGGGCCTGGGTTCCTGAGCAGTTCGTGGAGCTGAGCCAGGTTACTAACACTTAACCTCATATTTCTAGCCATTTACAAAAGACAAAAATGCATTTCTGCCCTTTGATCAGCCACTGTTATTATAGGTCAGTGAAACTTACTGCCAAATGTAATTCTATTATTTTACAGGTGAGAATACAAGCCTGCACGTATCCAGTGCCTTCAGAGGTACACTTCTCAACAGGGTAGCTACCAGACACACGTGCCACTGAGCACTTGAAACATGTAGTTAGAATTCAGATGTATTGTAAGTGTAAAATATACAGCACATTTTGAAGACCTATGATAATAATATTTTGGATATATTATGTTAAATATACAACTAAAATTATGTTCACCTAATATGTGGGGATTTTTTAAATGTTATTCCTAGAAAAATTTAAATTACTTGTATGGCCTTATATTTCTGTTGGGCAGAGCTTTTCTAGAGGTTACAAAGCAGACAAGATATCTGAACTCCTGCGTCTCAGTTACAACCTTTCTTTGTCAGACCAAACAACTTCTACTGTGTGGTAAGGGGTACAGTTGGGTTATGTTGGTAGATGTCATCAGGATTGAAATTAGCAACATAAAAAGCATGACTTCTTCTAATTTAAAAAAGGGCCCAAGTCAGAAGGATGTGAATAATTCGAAGAACATGTATTTGCAGCACGACCTCAGATGGAATGGTCAGATAATAGAATCGGGGATGATAAGCTTTCCAAACTGGTAAAATTTTAAGTAATGACAATGTCTAGGTGGAATGAATGGGCATGGTTTGCTTAAGTAGACAGGAGATGAAAACGCTGAGATGATGTGGTAAAGAAATTTGTAAAGTTCTGGGTTAACCCATTTTTATGACATTTAATTCTGATAATAATTTATAATTCATTTTTTCTTTTCCATTTTTAATTTTATTTTGTGTTAGGAACACAGCATGAGATCTACCCTCTTAACAAATTTTTAACTGTATAATACGGTACTGCTGACTATAGGTGCAATGTTGTATAACAGATCTCTAGAGCTTATTTATCTTGTTAAACAGAAACTTTAGCCCTGTTGATTGGTAATTCCCCATTTCCTTCTTCCCCCAGCAACCACCATTCCACTCATTAGTCCTACAAATTTGACTATTTTAGATACCTAATATAAGTTCAATCATGCAGTATTAGTCTTTCTATGACTGGCTTATTTCATTTAGCATAATGTCTCAAGGTTCATCCACGTTGTTGCATATTGCAGAATTTCCTTTTTGTTTAGAGTTGAATAATATTCCACTATATGTACATACTACATTTTCTCTATTCATTCTCATTGCTTCCTATTTTTCTTCAATCTTAATGCTGATGCTAGATATTTTCTGACCTATCGAAGTCCACTGCTTCTCTCAGTAGCCCCTGCATACCCAGCTACTTTCCCTGGGATCCAAAACCCATTCTCTTCTCTTCCCCCTTCTATCCTTGATCGATTATCCAAATAGTCTTCACACAAGCCTAAGAGAAAGGTATTATTATTATTATCATTATTATCATCATCTCTATTTTAAAGATGGGGAAACCAAGCACAAAATGACTAAAATATTTCACCCAAGTTCACACATCTAGGAAGTAGCAGAGTTAGATTTCAATCCAGGTAAAGTGGCTTTAACTTCAAGCACTTAATATTTTATGGTCTATTGTCTCTGGCCTAGTAGCCAATTACTGATTACTTCCCAGCATCCATTCTCTATTTTTTTTTTAACCAAAAGTTGAAATATATTTTGGAATCCCTGTGGATCTTGGACAGCTGGGTCCACTCTTGAGGAACCTACTCTTCGCTTCTAATCTCAATGATTTTTCCAATACTGGGTGTATGGTCTAAGGCAGGTCAACAAGGGTGTCTCTCAGGACTTTGCCTACAAACAAGGTGACAAACTATTCTTTTGCTTATGAATTAGGAAGCATGTAACCTTAACATCTAGCATCAAGAAAAATAGAGAAGACAGAAACAAATATAGAGCTAGAGGATCCAAAATTCTAAAAATTCTAGAGGGTCCAAAATCCCAGCAGAGTGTCCTAACTTGAAAGTTTGATTTATATCATATATTATCTTCGAATCTTAGAACGGAATGCTTTGTTTTAAAATCTTAATTGTAATTAATTCCTTTAAAGTACTTAAGAATAATTTATCTCTCTTCTTAAATACAACTTTTAGTCCAATGTGTATCTGATAAACATTTTAAATAATCTTGAATCTCTTAATACCAAAATAATTATTTTATTAATGTCCAGGGTACAAAAATTTGTGAATTGTCCATACTTTGGAGAAAAATAATGTTTCTGGAAAAATATGTCACATTGTCTAAGAAAAACTACTTTATCATTATAATTTTAAATAACTCATCACAATAAAGAGAGAAACAGTATTTAGCATGTGTACTGTTAATACGATTTCTCTCGAGTTTTACTTGGAAAATTTTAATTTTTAAAAATCTATGTGGTCTCATATGATTAACATGGAAATAATTTTTTGAATGAGTTTTATGCCAATTTACAGAAATGGAATGGTAAAGGACATCTCTGAATGAATGATGAAACTATTTTAAGCCTTTCTTTGTGATAAAACTAGATGACAAATTTACCTAATTTTTCAAGATTATTTTAAAAGTTTCATTGGATGCCTTTGAGATTTTTTTCCTGTATATCACTGTACCAGTATGAAAATAATTGAAGATTTAGTACGATATTTTATTCATTGCTATGGTATTGTAGAATGTTATTATGTACATTACAGCTAGAAAGCAAATACCTTTCTTACGTTATTGAAATTCTTGGTCCAAAGAAGGGCTTTGATAAAGAGAAATGCATAGATGATGTTTTTCAGCAAATATTTTTATTTTGGACAGTTATATTATTTTGCAGATGACACCTGCAATCATATTTTTTTTACTCTTTTCCTGACCATAAGTAAGGTGGCTTTTATCAAGCTGTAAGCCATACCTCCTACCTGTCATATTATATTTTGAAAATACTTTTTTTAATGCTGGGCCAGACAACACTTTTGTTGTCTTTGCTTACCCAGAGAGTTAAGATAATTGTCTAACAAGCCCGGGCGATAAAAGGAAAAAGCCAAGACCTAAAACTGGAGCTATCAACGAAAACACAGGGGAAGAAATTGAAAGTGATAAGCACACCTGAAGACAGGTGTCAATAGATATTGCAAAAGAATACACATTTGTAAAAAAATAACGATACAATTTTAGAAGTAAAAATAGATGATTTAAATACCAAATCAGAGCTGAAATCAGAATTTATGAACCAAAGATGTAATTTCATTTACTTTGTATAAAAAATAAAGAATGCTTATAATTTACTAGTGACTACTGAGGTGGCATAGTAGATATTGCACTCAGTTTGACCTCTGTAGATCTGGATTCAGTTACAGTTCTGCTATGGAAGTTGTTGAACTTCTCTGTGCCTCAGTTTCCTTATGCTTAATACAGGGTAATAGCTGACCTATACTATTCATAGAGTTATTATAATGAAAAAGCAAATGAACTGATGTATAAGAAAAAGTTTAGGAAGTTATAAAAACACTGAAGATATTAAGTAAATCATCATTATTATACACAAATTATATATAGGGATTATTTTAAATGAGAAATCACTTTTTTTTTTTTTTCTTAGGTACGCGGGCCTCTCACTGTTGTGGCCTCTCCCGTTGCGGAGCACAGGCTCCGGACGCGCAGGCTCAGCGGCCATGGCTCACAGGCCCAGCCGCTACGCGGCATGTGGGATCTTCCCAGACCGGGGCACAAACCCGTGTCCCCTGCATTGGTAGGCGGACTCTCAACCACTGCGCCACCAGGGAAGCCCGAGAAATCACTTTTAATAGCATGTAAATATCTCTTGTTTGTGCACTGATGAGAAAAAGTAATTACAGTACTGTAGAAAAATTTAAAAACAGATAAGTATAAAAAAGGAAAAATTTAAATTCACCTGACATCCAAGCATGCACTGATAACCATTATAATACTCATAATATTGTGGTCAACTTTTTTTCATCTATTGGTACCACTGCTGCTAATGCTACTAAACACACACAGACACACAAACGCACCTATATACATGGTGCTGTATTTAATTTATAGTAATTATATATTTATGCTATGTATCATGTATTGTGCTGTGCTTTTTTACACACCATTCCATGTGGAAAATATGCCACAGTTTTAAAATTTCTCATTCTACATTATTTTTAGATAGCTAGGCAACACTGCATTGCAATGAAGTAACTATATTTAAGTACTCTTCTACTGGATACCCTTCAATTCCTACTAACGAAAATAATATGAAAATAAACATTTATAGAATCTTTGTGTGAATCTACTATTTTTCCTTCAAGGTGAAAGAGAATGAATTTTTTTCCAAATGGTATAAACGTAAAGCTCAAGATGCATTGAGTCAAATCCCCTCCAGAAAAGTTATCGAGGCAGCAGGCTATCAACAGTGTAGAAAAGTGTGAATAAAAATAATAAATTTTCTTAAGTGGCTGACTTCACATATCTGGAAAATTTAATAATTAAATTATTATTATATAGGATTTGTTATTAATGCTAAGATAAATGTGGCCATATTGTATTATATTACCTTATAGGAAATAAGCACACTGATCTTTTCAATCTAGATACCCTGGATTATATATACAATATCAAGACAGTTTAGATTAATATATGAATAATAGGTACATTATGAAATAGTATATAATATATTCAGGAATAATTTGGGCATGTGATGTAGATGTGATGAACAGTAAAATCTGTGATTCTCAAATATATATTTTTTGACTTGGTCTTAGTATAGTAAAGCATTGGTATGTTATATTCTCATTTTTATTGATGGTGCCTTTGTAACTAAATATATTTTTCATTAATTTGTTGTATAAACAAAACAATACCATAAGAATTTTCTAAACTTCCTGACCATAACTGAAGCCAGCTTTGGATAATGTTTTCAGTTGTGGCATAGAAAATTAGAAAGAGTCAGTCTGTCAATGGCAAACATGAAGATGTAGCAAATATAAATTCAGTTGACCTGATACCAACTATGTTGGTCATCAGCCAATAATACCAGGTGCGCAAGAACTAGAAGACAGCAGGTGAAATCCATAAACCACAAAAAATTTAATAGCACAGCTCACGAATATAAGAGTATTCAGGTCTAAAATTAACTAGGTTATTAAGAGATGCCTGAAGTCTCATGGAAATTTAAAGGAGAGTCAAAGATATTTTGTTGGTTAGGGTGGAAGAAGAATGAGGTGTGGGACAAAAATTCCAATTGCGAGTAATAAAATATTACATAAATACCACCGGCAAAATATATAGCTTAGAATATTGGACAAAGATGTGTGGATAGGGCTTCCCTGGTGGCGCAGTGGTTGAGGGTCCGCCTGCCAATGTAGGGGACACGGGTTCGTGCCCTGGTCTGGGAAGATCCCACATGCCGCGGAGCGGCTGGGCCCGTGAGCCATGGCCACTGAGCCTGCGCGTCCGGAGCCTGTGCTCCGCAACGGGAGAGGCCACAACAGTGAGAGGCCCGCGTACCGCAAAGAAAAAAAAGATGTATGGATACCTAATCATAGAAATTTTGAGCTCGATTCTGCTTACAGTTAATCAGTCCATCACCCAGAGAACCATTTATGAAAACGGTGACAGCTAATATCAATCAAAAAGCCTGAAGGAAAGTAAGCTATAGATTTTGATTCCTTCTTATCGTCAAAGAAATAGTGTTAGAGTTCTCCCAACTATTTTCCCCTAGAAAGTATACGTTTTTTTTCTACTTTAAATGTTAGTAATTTTGTTGAAATCTTCTGAATAAAAGCTTTTATCTGCAGGATTTAGAGGTAAGAATAGATGAAATAATTTACCTGTTTTGCTCTCTCTAAGAAAGCACGATTTTATAGACAGCATCTCTGAATTCATTTGGTAAATGACTTAGAATAGTCAAATGTCAAACAAATGCATTTTTAGTTGAAAATCTTTAAAACCATTTGTAGACCCTAAACAATCTTGATGAGCTAGGAAAACATATTGCAGAAAATGAATATTCACTGGACATACATGTTTGACTATTTTACTTCAAACTCTCATTGCTCGACTTGAAAACGTGCACATTCAAAAAGATAATTATAAAATAATTTGAGACAATATTATTTATTTCTCAAATATCTTATTCAACCTTTAAATACTACTCAAGTCAATTGTTTTATCAGTTGCAAAGGAATTCTGTACAAAATTTTCTGTCAACTGCATTTTTGTGCATGTTATGTAATGCACACATATTAGAAGTGCATGCTCATTTTTTTTTTAACTTTAGCAGTACTCTATTGCAAAGGTTTAGAGAAAGAATAGTCACAAATAATTACACTAGATAGTGTGTTTATGTGTGAGTGTATTCATGTATCTTTCTGTGGTCAGTCTGTTTGTCTCGTGGGTTCAGTAGGAGAAAATGAAAAGAATAGAGCTGTTTCAATGCCTTTTGTTTGACTTTTGGGCAGTTCCACCAATTCTTAAAGGAGCACTATCATTGAAAGGGTAAAGTGGAATGTCATAAAGCGACAGAACAAGGAAAAGCATAAATTGGGGAATGGAAGTGGAAATGTCAAGAAGTACCAGGGAATGGGACATAGGCAAACAAAAAGGGAGATGAAGTACTTGAGCTACTTACAAAGGTCTTCTAATAGCATTGTTTTAATACTAATTTCAGAGTATTGTATAAAAAGAAATTCTGATATTCAGAAAACTGCCTTCATCTTAAATATATTCAATTTTCATTACCCATAATGACAAGGACCTGTTTCAAGGCAATGATAGAATTACTACCAAGTATAGATATATTCCGAATTTCTACCAACACTTAAACAATTTAAGCACGGAATCAGAGTATTTTCCAACATTGTATACCCTTCCTAAAATATATCCAGGTTTATGATATTTTAAATAAGAGAATCATCAAAGAAACAGTGGAATTTTTCTTTCTTTCTATGACCTGAGATAAACTAAATCTATCAGTAGAAAATTTTCAAAGCAGCATGAAATATAATTTGCTGCATTTATCTTTCACATTGGGGGGTGTTAAATTTTGACAGGGAATAAATAACCATAAACTATGTGCAAGAAAGAATATTCTAACAAGTTATAATAGGATGTGTACCCATTCTTTGATTTTTCTCGCCATTTGTAGTGTTATAATTATCTGTTGGTCACAGTGATAAGCCACTGTGTAATTATTTATCTCCTCTACACTGTGTCTAAAGCATAAAAGAAATAATGACTTGAGCATAGCAAGGATGCTAAATAACCTGCAGCCACCAATGAATATAAGGTAGGTCTGGCAATAGAATACTTCTTATTAATTGAAAGAGGTTAAAAGTAAATTTTAAAGATATTTTCATTAAAGAGTAGAAGGAATGTAGCAGCATTTCTTTTAAATAAATAATAATGTTACATTTTGCAAAGGAAGCTAATGAAATATTATATTTATGGCTTAAAACCCCAAGCTGAAGTTAACATTTCTATAAAGTTAATTTCAGCTAAAAGATTCTGTTTTTGTGGGAGACCGATTGATTTTGTATTGGTCACTTGTTGAACTACAAGAAATGCTGAAGCAGAAGGTATCTGGAAGGGAAAGAATATTGACAGTCACTGCAGCAAGCATAAATAAGAGTGTCTTGCTGAATGTGTGTGGAAAATAAAGACATTATTTACACTCAATGGCAGTTTCACAATGCATTTTGGCAAGAAAAGTCAAAAAGAGATGATTTATGGGCTCCTGTAAGAATTTAAGTAGAGTTCTAAGAAACTAGTCTAAAAATGAATCAGTTGGGGTGAGATGATTAAATATAGGTAGAAAAATTCTAATTCCTTCTAACGAGAATGACCACACATGCACAATTATGCTTCAGCAGTCCACTATTTCAATAACATTAATTTAGGTCCATTTTCATACAATGTTTATTTGCCATAAAAACTATTTTGAGCAAACTAAAGTTAAATTATGTTCCACTGACATAATAGACTATGAGAATTAAATCTTAAATCAGATAAATTTTTCAGAAATATTTAGCCATGCAATAAATAACAACACAAAACACTGACTTTATTTTTATTCATGGACTCTTTAAAAAAGGGAACTTTCGTGAAGGAATAAACTTTCTACAGAACAGGTAAATCTCATTGTCTTCGTATAATGCTAAAATATAAGCATTAACCAATGCTTATGAGCTTCCTGGCAGTCAAAGTAATAAAGGGAAAACGAAGTTTTGAGGTTATGTGGCTTTCGTATCACATTACAAAAAGCACATGAACTCAGGCAGAGAGACAAAAAGTTTTATTAATTCTAATGCTAAAAATGTATTATGCATTCTTTGAAAAGGGAAAATAACTCAGCAGAATAATCAATGTTTGCCAAATGCTTTGTACAAATTAAGTGCTCAATAAATTTAATAAAACATTGTGTGGCTTATTTTTAATAAGCCACACAATATGCATTTAATAGCATTACTAATGGAGCATTACTAATAATTTAATAGCATTACTAATGTAAATGCATTACATTTAATGCATTTAATAGCATTACTAAGATGATTTTGATATGAGCTTTTTCATAGTTTATCTCAGAAAAAAACAACAACACTGTGCTATTAAACGATATTTCTGTTAAACCAGGGCTTTTTTTTTTTTTTTTAGGGTAGGAATTTATTAATTAATGTATTTATTTTTGCTGTGTTGGGTCTTCGTTTCTGTGCGAGGGCTTTCTCTAGTTGTGGCAAGCGGGGGCCACTCTTCATCGCGGTGCGCCAGCCTCTCACTATTGTGGCCTCTCCCGTTGCGAAGCACAGGCTCCAGACGCGCAGGCTCAGTAGCTGTGGCTCACGGGCCTAGTTGCTCCGCGGCATGTGGGATCCTCCCAGACCAGGGCTCGAACCCGTGTCCCCTGCATTAGCAGGCAGACTCCCAACCACTGCGCCACCAGGGAAGCCCAAACCAGGGCTTTTTAATATTTGGCAGATATCACATATCCCCTTAGCAGCTACATAAAGACTAGACACTCTTCTCAGAATAAGGTTTAAAAATGTGTAATATTTAAAAATAACATTGCAAAGAAAACTACATCAAAATACAGTTTTCAAAATATTTTTGATGTATACTATTATAATGTGTAGTAGCTATTCTTCAAAGATGGCCCTCCAGAGGATCCATGCCATTGTATAGATGCCTCTCATGTTGAATCTGGGCTACTGGGAATAGTAAAGTTAGGTCATCAGAAAATTTGCGGCTTCTGCCTTGGTCTTGCAGACCAAGGAATGTTTTGGAACATTCCCTTTCAGAATTTAGCTGCTACAGGGCAGAGAGAAACCAGGTGTAGGTGCTCAGGTTGTCAGTCGCCACTAATCTAGCAGCCTACGGCCAGCATCAATTGTCAGTCTTGTGAGTGAGTCAGGTGGAACAACCAGCCTAGTTGAGCCTTCAGATAACTGCAGTCCCAGCTGACATCTGTCTGGGATCTCATGAGAGACCCCCAAGAACCACTTAGTCCAGTGAAAGCAATGGACTGTAAGAACGAATAAATCATTGCTTTAAGCTACTAAGTTCTTGGGTGATTCATTAGACAGTCATAAATAACTGGAGAACTATGATTCTCTATTAATGCAGTAAATAATAAGATCACGCAGTATCTAATAACCATAGTGATTTCAAATCAGTGATGAGGGTATTCAAGGTTTTTGTCACATCCATAGTTTTCTTTGGAAATATCTGAAATTTCTATTGAGGCTAAAGTCACAGATACTGCCATACAATACTCTGGTTTATTGCTCACATAAGTAATTAAGGAAATGTTCAATTTAATTAAAACTTAGAAATAAAAAATGAACCCTTTTTTCCCCCTGTTTCCACATTCATGGATTCTTCCTGAATTCTAAGCATGATTGTAGACTCCATATTAAGAACTCCTGAGCTAAACCACTGCTTGGAGATGTGACAATTGTGGAGAGGATAACTCTTATGTATTACATAAGCTTTGCTTTTTAAATAGGAAAACAATTGCAGCAAGATACTTAATCCAAACTTTGAAGAAAACTATAAGACCACTGTTTATGATGTAAAAACTAAGTGTATCATGCACCAACATAATGATAAATCCCTCTTGACTATTTAATTGAATCAGCAGCTCAAATATTGATTTTAGAACTAGGAAAATATCAAAAGTTCTAGATTGACACTTTATTGTCACCAAACTTAAATCCATTCAGTTAGCATATGTCTATGCTTACTTTTTCTAGGCCCACTTTCAAATTTTACTGAAATATATCTCTGAAATTATTAAATGATACAGCATCTTTATCAATACCCCCATGTTTCGCATTTTTCCCCCTACATATTCTAGATGCATGACAACACATATGGTTAATCTTGAGTGCCGACTGAACCTGGAATCTTATGCTAATGATTTGAAGCCCAGATCAGAGTCCCAGAGTCCCATAACCACCTTCAAATTCATAATCTTTGCAGAATTTTTTTCAATATCAGGTTAGATCACCAGGTTAGACAGGAAATTTATTTTTTACTGTTATTCATTAGAATAGTAGACTACAGAAAACATTTCAAAAAATAATACCACAGCATATTTCAAGGAACCAAGAGAATATGACATCTTTGGAAAACTAATTTAAAATGTTAAAGGTTATATATGAAAGATTTGGCTCATCTGTCAGTATGTATCAGAGGCTCAGGTATCTAAGAGAAAACTACAAAATAAATTGACCTCTCCTGCTTTTCAAAAATCTAAGTTTGCTGTCAAAGAATTCAATTCATTCTCTCCTATCTTCTCCCAATTTCCAAGTTTCTGAACTACCATTTTATTAAATGCTTCATTTCCACTTGACCTCAATATAGAACTAAAAGCAACGATGCCTTGTATACAAGAAGAGTGGACTAAATATATGTTGCTAGTGATTTCCTCGTGAGGTCCACAGGCATTCATGGAGATATCATGATTCAATTGCCAACTGTTGCTTTTAGCCAACATTTTGTTTATCCTTCAGTGGCTGGTCATTCAAGTTAATTATCACGATCCTCAGAAAAAGCTCCTGTTGCATAGTGAAGGCTCTGACTCTTTATTTGGTTACAGATAATCTCCTATAGCTTTCAGAAGCATTATTAACAAACAAATTGAAGTCATTTAATCAGCAGCTGACTTTTTTAAATCATTACATTTGTGTAGTCTCCTTTTCTCTTTACCTATCAATTTATCTTTTCATTTCCACTGTCTTTTTCACAGCAGTGTTTTCATGGCTTACCTAGAAACAGCAGTGCTTGAAAAAAAAATAGCATCTAGATGTGAATAACAATACACAGCATACTCAATGATCTGGATTACCATCAATGCCATGTCGAGAGGTCACCTATGCCCTGAGTCTAGAGAACAAGCGCCAGCAGCTCTGTTTTTAATCATCAGTTACTGCTCACGATACTGCATTTGATGTGCGATAATATATTTTAAAAAGATAGTGATATGTTGCCCAGTCTACTTAATGGACGATGTTTATACTTTTAACCACCAACCACAGTAATTTTGGATAAAATATCATTAGTGTTATAAGTTTTCCTGTTCATAAGAAAGCCCATTCTACACCAATAATAGCACGACCCCCACTATTCCCCGGCAATGCTGAGATGTACTGGGATTTAAACAGATGGAATGTGTTATGGGAGTGCCCTTATTATGACCTAAAGGCATCCTTCTTTCCCTTGGGATCAAAGGTGAAGTTATTTTCCATGCTAACTCTTTGTTCTGAGGCAGAGTCTATCAACTCTGCCACATTTCTGCTGAATTATATGATGGTTTTGAAACGTGAGTTGATGTTCCCTTGAGACTGTACTTTAATCAGATTCATTTCAATAATAATAATAAAAAGAATCCTAGAATAATGAAGTGACAATATTTTATAGGCAATAAAAGGAAGATCAGATGCATTAGATAATACTTAACAGATCCTTAAGATAAATTTACAGTGAATGCAGTTAGCCCCATCCCCCCTAAAAATAGGTCATTACAACTCTTAAGAGAATTGGACATACTGTGCTTTATATGCTTCAATGCTTTCATTTAGATAACATATTAGTCATACTGAGCTTCAGTGTTTTAGATATTTTGATACTTTGGCATCTCTGTTAAGACAATAATACTGTATCCAAATCACATGAATAACAATTATTTCTTTTTAATCATACAGCCAGAAGCAGCAGAAAACTTTTCTCAGTAATATGAAATTTAAAACTTAGAGTAATTTTAAGAATTTTTTCTATAACATTTACTTTAAGAATTTTTTCTATGACATTTATTTTCTGTGACAAATACTAAGTTTAACCTTTTGTGTTATAAGCCATATTCAGTTGGAAATTAAATTATTATATGACAAGTATTATTTAAGTTATGCCAACTTTAAAAGTAGAGAAGAAAAGCATTTAACTGTCTTTTATAGATTAAAACATACTAAGTGTTTTTATAAGCTCTCTAGTGATGCTTATATTATTCTAATGAATTGTACTAATAGAGGATCTTGGTTTAAAATATAATTGTCCTAGATTTATGTTCATCTCTTAGAGTTGTCCATTTCTTACTGTATTTTTAGCATGTCACTAACGTTTGATACTATTTCTAAAGCTTAATTTTGGACCTCTCTGCTTGTTATGTCAATATTTAAAATTCCTCTTTTATTTCATCTCCTTGACTCTAGTTAAGACAAAGAACAAACATTAGAAGTATTAAAAATCCCTTTAGACACTTTATTTTTTCATAGTTAATGGACCAAATCATAGGCAATCAAGAGACCTAAAACTCATTTTACCTTAAGTAGATTTATTACGTCTTTGTATTTCTATGCTATTATCTTTTTACCTAGAGGCGGCAGCATCTAAAATGGCCCCCAATGATCACTGCCTCCTGTTGTAAATGGTCTTGTGTAATTCCCTCCCCTCAAACATCTCGCTTCCAATCAACTGACTGTGGCAATGTTAAGCAGATGGCATGTCCATGACTAGGTTACAAAATATTGGGATGCATGTCTTGTCAACAGACTTTCTTTATTCCTTCTTGGCATGCATGCTTGCTGAAGCAATCAGCCATGTTAGAGAGGCCCATATGGCAAGGAACTTAGGGTAGCCTCTGGCCAACAGCCAACAAGAAACTGAGGCCCTCAGTCCAATAAACCTGTCAACTACGTGAGTTAACTTAGAAGTTAAGGTTTCAGATGAGACCGAAGTGCCTGCAGACATCCTGACTGCAGTCTCATGGGAGATGATGAAACAAAGGAACAACTAAGGCATGACTGAATCCCTGACCTCCAGAGAATCTGAGACAAATAAACGTGTTTAAGCAACTAAGTTTTGAGGGTAATTGGTTAATTATCAATAGATAAATAACACATTTCCTTAGACTTTATTTACCTTGGGGTTTCCTGCCACTTTTCAAAAATCTAGCGTGTTCCTGTAATCCCACACTGAAGTGGTAGACCCCTTTCACTGGCAGTCCTTACCCTTCCTCCTTGCCAACCCAGACTGCAATTTTTCTTTGGTTATCATTACCTCATAAGCTCTAGGAAGATGATTCCTTTTCCAATACCTTGGGGTTGTATCAGTATAAACCTAAAACAATCACCGTAGATTGTTTTTCCCTGCCGCTGACAAGTCGCTGGTGTATGGCTCCATCCTCGCCAATGAGATCTGAGTGTCAGTCGACTAGAGCACTCATAGGAATGGTCTCCCAATGCAATGAAAAAAATGAGTGGGAAGAAACACCTCTCTTCTTACTCATATTTGCAGGTTATGCCACCATCGTGCAACCACAAATAGAGCCACTGTCATTTTAAGAGCGGCAGAAAAAGATGAACATGATGCCTGTGATACTACGTTATGATGCCACTAAATTATCACCCTAGAATCACCCTGCCTCCCATCTTTTATTTTATGTGGCACAATTAAGCTAATTTTATATGGGTCTTCTGTAACCTGTAGCTAAGAGCATCCTTACATCTTGCTAGAATGTATGACTTTTAACTGATACTAAATATATGCAGAGATTTCTGTTCATGTACCAGGACAGGGCAACAGCTGTCTTTAAACAGCATTAATCACATAATACAATCAAGCTCATACAGATACTTGTTTTGAAAATTTTTCTTTAAACCCCAAAATTATATGCGGCACTTATTTGATCTCAACCACAACTTGCAACTCTAGAACTTTAAGAGATCTCATTCAGATAAATCAGGAATGGAAGACTAAACTCAACAAGCCTTTAGCAGCTTTTCTCAACTGGTCTCCTCATCTGAATTGCAGAGCACAATATGTGATGTGAATGACTATTTTATCAATTCTGTGGAGAACAGTACAAAAGTATTGTGCTATTGCCATGCTAGTATAGAAGTTAATTCATTACAGACAAGGGATGCCTGCAGGCATCTGGACTTAAATCACTCCTGGGACACCAGTTGTGAAAGGACATTCTGGTTGTTAATCCCATACTTCCTCATCTACACTAGCTCCCCTTCACCTTTTATTCTATTTATCTATTTTTTCCCAACAAAACCTGTAGCAGTGGAATATTCTTGATCTCTCTGTTCTCAGGATAAGACTTTGTATAAAATTCTTTCACCCAGTCAGCTTTTCCAGAATTATCTTTTTATAATGACATCATATAGGGATTCTAATCTATGTTATAATGCCTGATATATATTAGGATATTAATGAATGCTCAATGTTAAAAGATCAAAAAGGGACAGCTTGTACGTTAGCCCATTATGATTATTGCAGAGTGCAAAGTCCAAACTTCTGCTAAATAAGGAATGATAAATTGATTTTGTTATTCAATAGTTCAGTATCTTATTGTTCACATGTATTTTACTTTTTATTTTGTTGATATCATGTCTGAAAAAAAATGGCCTTTCACAATATGCCATTCTATTTGCCAACATCAACACCATCGTGTTTTTAATTAAGCCAAATATATTTGTGCTTACATTTCTTGCAAAGGGAAAACATATTTTTCAATTGATATCTAATCCTATGAGAATAAGGTATATAAAAGGGAATCAGAGCCATACAGGGTACATCTGAAATTAAACTTCAGTGCTTATGTTTATGTGCAGGGTGGGAAAAGAAGGGTAATAAGGACATTTCAAATGCAAATTCAAAGAGCACTTTGTGACACAGTTTAAGCTCCACCTCATAGTCTTAGGGTTGACTAATTGAATTGCTATTGATAAGATGTCACTTAAAGAGACATCTCTGCAGTGAAACATGAGTTTGCTGTAAATGACCTGTCTTTAAAGTCAAGGGTAATATCCATGTCTGGACTGAATTAAAATGTACCTACTAGCAATGTGCTCGGGTGGAGTTAAACCAGCAAAAATGGGAGGAACTCAGTGTCTGTGATCCACTAGAGAATTATGCCTCAGGTGCTATGTTAATTTACTTTCTGGCAAACATTAATTGAAGCCCATCAATAAACCAGGTAGAAAAGCTGGGAACTGCAGCTACATTAATTGCCAACTACACTCAGATATACTTTTACCTAAAATATGTGTAATATTAGTTTTGAATTTTTAATTACATCAATGTTGATAATATAATTAGTTTTGTATAATTTTCATACAAAAGGTGATAATACTGAAATCATAATTTGGAGACATGGTTTTTAAATCAGGTTTTCCCGAGTGTCTCATATTTAGCCAGGAATCACTTAAACAACTAAAATTCACATTCAGCCAGTAATAAAAATCATTCATCAAAGCCCACATATTTATTAAATACCTACTTTGTAAAGTAAAACCATAAGTGTTTCTGTGTTTGTGCTAGATTTCAGCCATCTTGCTATTTCATACAAACATCATCTAATTTATACAGACAGGTACAAGGATTTTCTACAACCTGCCTCTGTAGCAAGATATAAAAACCTTTTCCATAAAAAATATATATTTTATATATTTTAATCCTTTATACTGGGAATGAATTAATCCTTTTCCCCCTTTTTTCCACATCTCAGTAGAGATATAAACTATTGGTCATGATTCTTCCTACTAACATGACTAATATGTAATATGTCCTATTACAAAGAGAATAAACATAAACACATTTTTCAAGCCAGATTTTAGAGACAATATATATTACCTCCCAAAATTTAATAATATGTGTTTCTGTAGAGCAAAGCTCCATATATTGTAACCTGCTTTTAAATTTAAATATTATTTTTAATTGCTGAGTCATCACTAGGCTGGTTTTCCTCAAGACTTTTTAGTGGTTTCAAAGTTATAAAGAATCATCTTTTTTTTTTTTTTTTTTTTTTTTGCGGTACGCGGGCCTCTCACTGTTGTGGCCTCTCCCGTTGCGGAGCACAGGCTCCGGACACACAGGCTCAGCGGCCATGGCTCACGGGCCCAGCCGTTGCGCGACATGTGGGATCCTCCCGGACCAGGGCACGAACCCGTGTCCCCTGCATCGGCAGGCGGATTCTCAACCGCTGCGCCACCAGGGAAGCCCAGAATCATCACATTTTAAGTGTCTATCACACTTATACACAGTTAATTTATGAGGATTCAGCTATGTCAGGAAGCAGACAATATGGCAATACTGGGTTGTCACTTAATAAGGAATATTTACACACCTAATGCCACATCCTAGAAAACTGTAAATTGTTTTCATCTCTATTCATATTTCATCTTATTTCTTTATTTCATTATCACCTCTGACCTTAATGCTAACCTTTATTGTTAACTGAGGGGGATTAAAAAGGTAAAAAATTATAATTAAAAAGGTGAAATATTTGTATACCAGCCATGACAAACTCATTTAAAAATAAATCAAGTTTTAATTGATAATTATACATATCAGAGTTATATTACCTCTAAAATATGACTGCATTTTCCCATTTGGTGTAAAAAAATGTGTACATAAACTTGCTATATATTTTATATAATCATTTCTATCAAATTTCAATAGCATATGCCTCAAAAAAAAACTTAATTTCAGTCACTAGAAATTGTTTCCAGTTAAAAATCAGGATTTTACTAATTTTTTTTCAAGTTCTATATTAAGCTATTTGATGAAAATCTTTATATAGCAAGTCCTCTTCCAATAAATCACTATAATTTGGCACGATTTCATTTCTGACTGAAAAACTTCACAGATGATAGAAAAAATATGAAATAGTGTCATCCGTTATTTTAAGGAAATCATACATAATTGGGTAAAATGTTAAGTATATAAAAAATACATCATCAAATGATGGCCATATGAAAAATAAAATAGTTTTTATGTATTAGATATATTTCTAATTTCCATTATTGCTCTTACACAGTTCATTTTATTTGGGAATTGTTGAAATTCAATTCTTAATGAATAATCAGGTATTATTCTTAGTTTTGAATGCTTGTATTGTGCTCATTTTACTTCTGAATTAATGTTCTTTTTTTAAAAAAAAAATCAGTTCTTCAAGATATATCAATATTTTGCTTGTTACAACTAACTTCTGTCAGAGAATCAGCCTGCCCTCTCTGTCCAGTGCGTGGCTCTAACAGCATCCCTTGGCTTAGCTCTAGGAGATTAAGTCAACTTGTATCTGAGGGGAAATTCGAGGTTATGAGCAGAGATCTGCATCAAAGCCTACACTCTGACAGGCAATTTTCCCGGCTGAAAGGAGCTCCTGAATTAGAGTACATGGAAATTCCTATAAAGCTAATTAAAATTCCCATATGAGGCAAAAGGCCACAATCAAGACTTGTTAGTATATGTCTCTTTGAGAAAAACAACCTTGCTTAGAAAAAATGCCTTATTAGTTTCATACTGACTGCTTGAAGTCCTTGGAAGAGCAACGTTTCAGTAAATTAAAACAAATTCAGAAGGGCATTTTATATTTATATCCATATATAATCTCTATATTTATTTTATTTTCAATTTCCCAAAGTTTTACTCATAATTTGCTTTTCATTTCCTGTTGCATCACTGTGGAAATTACGTCAAGCTTTATTAAATAAGGGAGAGAGATTGTGAAGAAGAAACAGTCTGCCACTGGAAAAGAAAGGTTGGTATTTGGCTGTGTGCTAACTAATTAAATGCCACTGAGTCTAGAGGCTCAATACGCATCAGTTGATGATTTGGTAGATTCTACTGCTGCATATGTAGATTTAATTATAGAGTGACTGAAGTTAATAAATTGGCAGTACCTCCCAGAAACATATTTTATGACCCATGATTTCTCTGTGAAAGAGCTTGCTAACCATTGCCCTTACATAAAACTATACTTTGCTAAATTCATTACAGAGATAATTACATAGCAAATTAACAAGCATTCACCTGTGTATTACCCACTGAGGATTCTGTAGTTGATCCAAAATTAACATTTTTGTTCCTTCATCTAACAGGTGTCAAGGATCCTTCCCTAATTATCATGGTTCTGAGAAGTCTTTCTAATATATATTGTATCTATCTATCTATACATTATCATATACACTATAATCCAGGAAATTTTATACTTCTTCATTCAGGTTGTATATATACATGGGTTTTTTCTTTTGTTTTGTTTTGTTTTATAATCATAGTACCTAAATGAGGGAAGGGAAGATATGATTTACAGAGTATCCCCTTCTCAATTATCTTTGCTATTTTTATCTTCTATTAGAAATGATAATCAAGAATCAACAACAGAGGACACTCTCTTTGCCAAAATCACAAATAGGTACTTCCTATATAACTCTATAGTCACCCCACTGATCAGTGATTATAATACAGAAAAATCAGTGAGGTATGTAATCATAATTAGTTATTACCCATAAACCATTCATATTTTAATTTAGTATCCATTTTGTTCATCTTGAGATATCTACAAAGCAGTTTCACTCCCCACCCCCTCGACCCCAGTGCTGAACAATAGGGAAATTTAACCTGGAATGAACAGATTGGTACAAAAAGAGCTAAAAGGTAGATATATTTGATCTGAGAATGCTTTCCTCAAAGCATATTCAATTTCCTTAGAGTGAATATATTTTATCAAATCTCTAACATCTGGCAGAAACATGTATCAAAAGTTCTGTTCTTCCAAAGACTGGCAGTTGAAATTATGACTTGTAATCACTGTGAAAATGTCTGTTTCCTATATTCAAAGTCAGGTCATCTCCTCTTCCACATTTGACAGTCAGAAAACATGCTACTCTGGTGACTTTTAAAATAACGTGATGCTCCTTTCATATAATTTTCCCCTTTAATATGCCTTTATCTCTTGTGAGATGAAATTGTGATATCAGATAATAATGAAAGAAAGTAATATTTTAAAAACTGTATACGGGAGGAACAGTGAGCAATTCTTAAATGCCTTTTTTTTTCCTATTCCACTTAGAATAGCAAAATAAAAGGCAATTAAATGGTATTTTTACGGGATCTTCTTGTTTTGCAAAAAAGAAAACCTTCTTGTATGCATCAGAATCATCTGCAAAGCATCTGAAATATGTCCCTAGACTCTTTTGACCTACTAATTTAGATTCTCCAAGGCTTGGATAAGGTCTGGGTATTTAAGTTTTTAAAAGCCCAACTAGGTGATGTGGATGCTGACATCTTTTTTTTTTAAGTATATGAATATTTATTTATTTATTAATTATTTTTTTTAGGTATAAAATAAGCTACAAGTATATACTGTACAACACAGGGAATATAGCCAATATTTTATAATAACTATAAAGGAGTACACCTTTAAAAATTGTGAATCAATCACCTGTAACATATAACATCACACAACAACTATACTTCAATAAAAACAAAAAACAAACAAAAAATAACAGCAATGAAGAGGATGGCTCTACTTCGGCATCGGAAATAGAAAACTATAGTTATTTTAAAAACAATCTCTACACATTGATGAGAAGATATGCCCAGGATATATTGTTTGAAAAATTATAAAACAAAATGTGTGGTTAAGATCCCTTAAAATATTTATTTACATATTATTATTATTAATATTTATATTATTATTGCATGGGAAAAATTCTGCCCAAAACCATGCCAAACAACAGTTATCTCTGGAGACAGAATTACTGGGGATACTCGTTTCCAGGATTACACTTTTCTGTAATGTTTTACTTTTATATAATATGTATACCAATATTTTTGTAATCAGAAAAAACAATAAAGACATACTATTAAATGCCTATGCTTGGATGCTGACATCTGATTAAAAGCCATTAGATTAAAGTAACCGAGAGAGGAAGCAAATAAGATTACCAAACACTTTCCATCTTGAAGCATCCCAGTCACTGTGAAGTCTGTAATCTGTGTCACATTCAAAAAAACAAAGCAAACCCAAACCAACAAAAACACTACATATCAAGTAGGCATAAATGTTAGCAAAACCTATACTACATGTTAGATTGATATGCAAATTTTCCAAATTGTTATATGAGAATATAATATAGATGGAGCACTTAGTATACCCAAGTGACACAGGAATTATAACCTCTGCCTAAAGGGTTTCGAATGTGTATGTTGTGTATATTGTTAATAAAATTCAACCTTGAGAATGTATATCTGTTCAGCTGTTTTGAAAGCAAATATGTGGGTGAAATAAGATATTTTTAATCTTATTAAGTTCCTAGGGATAAGGGTAAAATCAAAATATTTAAAATTTGAGACTAGATCAGCTATTCAAATATAAATATTATATATAGGTTATTTTAAAATTACATTAAATTATATTAACCTAAAGTAAAGATGTTAGTATTCCTTACTTAAAATTATTATTTTCAAAATGGTTATTTTATGACAAGGAAAGAGAACAAAAATTCCTCAGATATTCACCAAAAAAGGGGCCAAAGCAGTTCCTTGGGCAGACACAAAAAAGCAGGAATAAATATTCTGCCACAACTGTATATACCCTTCTAAACCTCAGTGCTCTCTCTCTCTCCCATTCTCAGCTAAACATGTTGAAAATTTTTTCTACTTTTGTGGTCTACAAGTCACAAATTTGAATCCATCTCTCCTATGCTCCCCTGTTACTCAGTGAAAATTTCTATCTATGGTCAAGAACTTCCTTTATTTGAAATTCAATAGCCACTTTTGCCCGTTTTTCACATTTCAAAAAGCGTTGATAAACTTCTGTGAGACTGTTATATCTATATTTTCCCTCTACCTTTCTCCGCTTGATTTAAAATTCTAATCATCCCTTAAAAGTTGACAATCCTAAAGATCTTGTCCTAGACCTTTTCTTTTTTTTTCTACTTTTTTTTTTTTCCAGTTTACATGGTACTCCTAGGTTAGTGCTTCCATTTTCATGGTTTAAAGTGCTATATCTATGTTGAAGACTCCCAATAGGTTTCTCTTTCCTGTATCTCCGTGATGAGCTTCAGATCCACACATATCACTATCCACTGAACACCATTATTCCAAAAAACCATTCATCATCTATACCACCCTACCAGCCTCCCAAATAACCAACCAACAAAACAAAAAGATTTGTGTGTCCTATTCCATGAATGGCATCTTCCATGGAGTTGCCTGATTCAAACACCTGAGTGTCATTCTTGACTCTTCCCCATTCCCAATCTAATCAATCTGCAAGCACTACAGTTTTTACTTCCTAAAATCTGGATTTATTTCACCATTTTCCCATTCTTCCATCACCACCTAGTTTAGGGTACCATTATCTTTTTCCGAATTACTGCAAGAGCCCAATTATCTTTTTATATTCTATATTTCCCATTAACCTTACAGTTAGAAAAACTTTCTCATGTGCAAATATAATGTTATTTCCATTGATATTAAAATCTTTTAGTCAAGGGAGAAGCATGATAAAATTTTCCCTCAGGAGAAAGAACTCCCCATAAACTCACCTCTTTTCAATTTAATCTTTCACCACACCTACCTCCTCTCCTTTTTCTGCCCACCCCCCTTCCCTCACTTACCTATAAAAGCACTCTGTGCTAAAGTTGGGCTGAACTCAGTTCAAATCCTTAAACACACGTTGTTCCTTCTCAACTCCAGGCCATTTCCCTTTGTATTCCTCTGGCCAGATTCCCCCTTCCTATCATTCTCTTCTAGTCAGGTGTAGGTTTAGAGGTTAGTTCTTCCAGACGCCCTCCCTGACCAATCCCAGTCATGGTATAGGATTGCTTTTTCTGTATTATCATACTCTCTGTTCTTACCCTATTGTATTGCTTATCACACTGCTCTGTGGTTGCCTGTTTTCCTGTATTATTGTGTATTCCCCTTGAAAGCAGACACTATGGCTTTATTGTTTTCACCTGTGCCCAATTCTTAGGTTCCCCTCCCCCTTATGGCACTCTTGTGCCTAATCACCTTGCCATAAGATCCACCATATCCACCAACATTTAATCCTTCCATTCCATTTTAACCACTTTCTTCTGATTCCTTCTTAGTTTATAAATATACATACATCTCATTAAAAAGATACAAACAAACCAAAACAAAAAACACACAACCCAGTACCTCCTCTGTACCACCAACCTTTTAAGCTTCATGAAAATTTTGATTTCACTGGCTATCTCTAGTTTTCTTTTGTTTTACCTTACATTGAATATTTCTCTGACTGTAATTTCACTCCCACTTTTATTCCAAAACTAAAACAATGTGCAAAAAGTCACAAATTACCGCTGCCAAATGAAGTGAGCATTTATATTTTGTATTTTGGCTATCATCCCTAAAACTCTTTCTTAGACAGTACTAAAAAGCTCCACTGACTTCCAGTATTCCTAGTCATAGCCAAGAATAGAGAGCTTAGTGAACAAACAAACAAACAAACAACCTCTTGCTTTAAACCAGTACTTCTCAAATTTAAAAGTATCTGAAAATCACCTGGAATCTTCTTGCAATGCAGCCAGGACTTCAACAGGTCTGGATTGGGGCTTGAGTCTTCACTTCTGTAACAAACTCCCATGCCAAAGCTGCTGGCAGCAAGTATCTACAATCACAGTGGAGTAACTACAGAGCTTTAAAAACTGCATTCGCTCGGCATCCCTGGAAACTGATTTAATTGGTCTGGGTGCGAGCTGGTTCCTGGGAGTTTTCAATGCTCCCCAGGTGATTCTAATATGCCCAAAGCTCGCGAACCACAGTTCTAAGTCATGACGACCTCTTCCTCCATAAAGTCCTTCTTCTAATCATTGCAGAATAGAATATGTGAATTACGAGTGTAAACTAATATTCATTCAGCTCTTGCTTCTCAGAAAGCATAGGTGGATGGATCCACACCATCTGCACCACCTGGGAGGATCTGTATTTTTATCAAGATGCTCGGGTGGTTTCTGTGCACATTAAATTTGAGAAGCACTGGATTGAGGCACTTTATTATTTCAAATAGGCATTTATTTATTTAGACACATTTTTAATGAGGTATAATTGACATATAACATTGTAGTTTTAGGGGTACAACATAATGGTTTGGTATATGTATATACTGTGAAATGATTACAACAGTAATTTCAGTTATTCATTATCACAGTTATAATTTTTTTCTTGTTATAACTTGTAAGATCTACTCTCTTAGCAACTTTCAAGTATGCAGTAGAGTATTAACTACAGTCACCGTGTAGTCACATTATATCACCAGGACTTATTTCTCTTATATCTGGAAATATTTGGATAGGCATTTAAAATACCAAAAATTATTAAGCTAGAGGGCAATACCTTCAGGAGCCCAATAAGGAATTCTTTTACTAATTTCATCTAGCGTGTGCCTAAATATATGTTTGCAAATTATCCCTTTTCCTTGTCACACTGCGCGCTGATTCCTATTGAAATAGTCTGGAGGCAGCGTGGTGGAGCAGGGAGAGCAGAAACCTTCAAGTCAGACAGACGGGCATTTCAATTATTATTCTGCTCTGTTATTCTGAGAAAGTCATCCAACTCCTGCACATTACTTTCCTAATTTTTTTTTTTTTTTTTTTTTTTTGCGGTATGCGGGCCTCTCACTGTTGTGGCCTCGCCCGTTGCGGAGCACAGGCTCCGGACACGCAGGCTCAGCGGCCATGGCTCACAGGCCCAGCGGCTCCGCGGCATGTGGGATCTTCCTGGACTGGGGCACGAACCCGTGTCCCCTGCATCGGCAAGCGGACCCTCAACCACTGCGCCACCAGGGAAGCCCTACTTTTATTAATTTTAAAGTGAATAGATATCTTGGGGATACCACTGTGAATTTAAATGAAAATTTTTGCAAAAATGCTTGACACTTCAAATCAAAGACCCATAGATCCATTAAGGTATTTATTTATCCAACAATTATTTATTAAGCACTTAATATTATAATTAAAGTAATAGAGAAATTAAAAAAAGAAATAAAGATTTTGTTTTCTTATAGAGCTCCCGTGTGTGTGTGTATGTGTATGTCTTTGTGTGTGCATGTATAGAATAAAATAAGAAAATGTGATAGAGAAGGCTTAGGAAAGTGTGAGTCTACTTTATAAAGGGAAATCAGTCAAGTTTTCTTTGAGGCCTGAATGATAGGGACAGAAATCACCCCTGTGTAAATCTGGGGAGAAGAGCTCTGGTAGAGACCAGAGCAACCGCAAAGACTGAAGCATGAAAGGGCTTGGTGTGCCCCAGACACGCCAAGCAGACAGAGAGCAGGCCTCTGAGGCTGACATCTAGCAACTGAAAGGAGAGCATGATAAGAATGAGGCTGGAGGGTTAGGAAAGACCTGCATCATTTGAGGTCTGCAAGAAAAGGGCAAGGAGTTTGCATTTTATCCTAACTGCAAAAGGGAGATCTGGGAATTTTCAACTAAGATATGATCTTGTTTTCATTATTAAGAAATTGTTCTGGCTGCTGTGAGGGGAACTGACTGTAGTGAGGGGGGTTTAAATGAAAATACTAGGGCCAGTTATGATATTATATGCTTGTAGCAATACAAGTGAGAAATAATCATTTAGACCAAAAAAATCCTAACTTTCAATGTCTGTCATTCATTCTGTACTTGCTGCATGTACCTCCTCAAAGTGGCCAGTGCCTCCTTGTCTAGTAGGTCAGTGGGCAGTGTTAGTGACATTCCATGTCAGACTACTCGTAGGGTCATCCAGGTTCCTACCCTATGGTCTAGTTATGAGAAACGACCATATAGACTTCAATACATTCATATACTAGTAACTACCGGGTGAGTTATAGCTGAGCTCCAAAGGTTTCCCTAAATATATAGCTCCATCTCTGTGACTCAGCAGGCATTTAGTTAATGGCAATGTCCCTGAATTATTAATTAACTTAATTCCCTACCAATTTGGAGAACTGTATAAGCAAACTATATTCAGTGTAATTGTTGACTGACTATAATTCAACTGTTTCTTTTCTCTGCTTCTAGTCTCCAAAAAAAGCTTTAGTTTTAAAAATGTTGTGTGTATCATTTATTCATTCAAAACTATTTCTTAATTTGCATATATATCTAGGTACTAAACTAAATACTAGGGAAAATTCAGTGGCAAAGATAACATACATGGTTATCTTCATAGAATATTGTTTACTAAGAGAATACATCCAAAGTACAGACAATCTCAACAGAGTGCCATAAGGGGTACTTTCCATGACATAAAGTTAGGAAAGCCTTACTATAGAAAGGAAGGCTCTGTGAACTAAATAATAAGCAGAAAAAAGGGAAAGGAGAGAGAAAGAAAACAATATCCAGAATTGAAAAAGATTATGGCATCATCAACATTTTCTAAATGTATGTATAAAAACCTTCCATGAGTCATGGCTGATACCTAATCTAAGCCTACCTTCATTGAAGCAGGAGGAGAGACAAAGATTAATTAATTCATATGTTAAATAATCAACAAATATTATTGAGTGCTTACCACATACTGGACACTAGTAACTGGAAACACAGAAGTGAGCAAGAGAAAAATTCCCCACAATCTTAACTTTCCTAGGGCTTGGGAGACAGTGGACAGGCAGTCAGTGGACAAAAAAGCCACTTTTTTCCCCCAGTTCATTGTTTAAAGTCAGAAGTGTAAAAATATAACAGATGTTTTTTGTTCTATCAACAAATCCCACCTGTGGGACGGCCTACAGTTTTTTGAACAGGTCTGTCAGAAAGTAAGTGATTCATAAAATCACTGACAGAGCTAAGCACGTGAAACACATACGACAGGCTGTCAGGGCTTTTCAGTTCACCCAATGAGGAATGTCACAGGAATAAGCCTGCTTTAATTATTTCTCCCTGGAGTCTTTCTACCATCCCAAGTATCTTCTTATTCTTTTTTTCCCTTTGACTTGAATTAGTTCTTCCTTTTGCCATCTATCCCCACGTCTTATTCCATTCCACTTCCACACCCATACTGGCAACCAGCCTCTTAGCCATTTGCTTGTCAAAGATTGACCCAGGATCCCTTTGAGGATTGGCAACGTATTTCTTCAAGTGAGCCAGAGGGGACCGTTCATCCTGGAGGATGCTCAGAAGTTTCACAGGGCCAATTTCATGTTTTCTCTTGAATAATTGAGTAAGTTTAACACCAAATAAAATGATAGGATGGTTTTTCCTTTAAATTCAGTAGTGTGCTATTTCAGAATCCCAGCTTCTATAATAAATGATTTTCCCACTAAGAAAAGAAACATATAACTGAGATTTAAAGACAATGTAAGGCAAGAGACTCTCCAGAAAGGCATTAAAAATTAACTAGGGGTTTAAAATCCAGAATGGAAATGCCAAAATAAATCTAAATTTTCTCAAATATAATGTAGGCGATACAAATAAATCTCACGCATAAAACCTTTAACATCCCCACCATCTTAGCCTGCAGATCCAACTATCCTCCAACATTTTCGACTTAACCACGCTGAGCTTATTCAACAGCCCTCCAGTTAGAAAATCATAGAAGGTCTGCAGGTGTATTTACACTCAGAGGGAAAACGCATAGGTGTGAGAGCTGCAATCATTTTCTCCAAAGTTATAAACAACAAACAGTTCATGACTAGCAGGATGTCTATGCATAAGTTTGGTTAATTGCATTATGCTGGGTTTTTTTTTTTTTTTTTTTTTTTTTGCGGTACGCGGGCCTCTCACTGTTGTGGCCTGTCCCGTTGCGGAGCACAGGCTCCGGACGCGCAGGCTCAGCGGCCATGGCTCACAGGCCCAGCCGCTCCGCGGCATGTGGGATCTTCCCGGCCCGGGGCACGAACCCGTGTCCCCTGCATCGGCAGGCGTACTCTCAACCACTGCGCCACCAGGGAAGCCCCATTATGCTGTTTTGAGTAGAAATGGGGGAAAATATTCACAGGAAATGTGATGCTATTTTGCCACAGAGTTTTGTAATAAAAATACTGGGGTAGGGGGATGGGCTTCCCTGGTGGCGCAGTGGTTGCGAGTCCGCCTGCCGATGCAGGGGACGCGGGTTCGTGCCCCGATCCGGGAAGATCACGCATGCCACGGAGCGGCTAGGCCAGTGAGCCATGGCCGCTGAGCCTGCGCGTCCGGAGCCTGTGCTCCGCAACGGGACAGGCCACAACAGTGAGAGGCCTGCGTACCGCAAAAAAAAAAAAAAAAAAAAAAAAAATACTAGGGCTGTTACATTGTGTATTCAATGTCATTTAGACTTTTCATTCCTATCATTCATTCACTTGTAAGCAATCTCAGGCACAAGGCATCCTGAGGAATTAGTTCCCTGCCTACAAGTTACTCACAGACCACCGGAAGAGACAAACTCTCCAAACAGATACGGCCGGTACAATGCCATACATGTTATAAAATATGTGCTGATTGCTGCTGGAACACTGTGGAAGAAGCAATTTAATCGTGTCCTGGTTTACTTGTTTGTGCAAGTGCATAGGAAACCACATACATATGGTGGTTTAATGGGTAGCACACAAACTGTTTCTGATTTTCTCACAGTCACTCAGAGTTTAGGAAAAGAATGTAGATAGATTTATGTTTGTTAACAGGATATATCAGTGTATGAAGTTTTATAGAATTGAGGCAGGGGAATGTAAGGTTTTACACAAAGGATAAGAGCTAGCACATTGCCTGAAGTCTGAAGTCATTCATCTTTATCTCTGGCACACGAGTAACATGATCAAGAGACTTTAAAGACAAGAGCTGCTAAAATAGTCAATTAGTAGTGAGCCCAGAGCTAGAGTGGCTAGTCAGAAGGATCTCTGGAAAAGGTTTAATGTTGATGGAGCAGACAGAGAGAAGAAATAAAGTATACTTTTTAAAAAGTGGTTCTGAAGCTAATTCTGGAAATACTACTCCCACATTAAGCTTTCTTTTTATATGGTCTGGGCTGGGGTTTGAGATTCTTTTTTTTTTAGAAATTTAGTAACATTTTCTAAATCAATAACCAGTTTTTTTAATCAGATTTTTGTTTTGTTTTGTTTGTTTGTTTTCCGTGGTGTGGCTTGCGGGATCTTAGCTCCCTGACCAGGGATTAAATCCGGGCCCCTGGCAGTGAAAGCACCAGGCCCTAATGACTGGACTGCCAGGGAATTCTCGGGGTTTGAGTTTTTAAGAGGGAGTTCAAGTTTGGGGAACACAAAGAAATTGTCATCAAGTCCAAAGAAACAATGTGTGAAAGATGTTAATATACTAAATTGCCACAAAATGGAAAATAAAATATTTCAGTTGGTAAACTGAGGTCAATCCATGTTTATTATTTTGAAAAAAAATATTAAAAAACAAGACTAAGAGCAAAAAGACAATAAAAAAGAAAAACAAAAAAACTGAGGAAAAGAATTTTTTGGAAGAAGTTCAAGGAACCTTTCTGGAAATGTACTAAGAGCCAGCCATTCTTCAAGGCACTGGAGATACAGTGCCCCATGCTGTGTTGTTCACACCAATAGGAGGATCACAGATTAGTATATGTGAATAATTTTCCTAGGTTACACTCCTAAAGCAATGCACCATTCATTAAATCAGGCATATTGTAAATACGCACTCAATTTTGATGATTTCAAGTTTCCAGATTACTACTTGAGATTTATATTATCTTCATGTATTGAGGAAAAAACATGATCCTGTTCAGAATGGAAGTCTCAACAACACTAAGACCTATTTCATGCTGACAATCTCATATAATTTAAATTACTTCTAAGTTTTATGACAATGCATTTCTAAAATATATTAAAGTTCTAATCATTAACTTTGATATAAAAACAGTAAAGTGTACCACTTCTAAAATGAATGCACTTCAGGAGGTCCTACTATACCCATTTAAGTCACCCCTTCAGACCTGGTAACCTCCCTTTTACCTCATCCTCTGTTATACAAGAAGCACATTATACTGAACTGCATACCCTGATGAATTTTCAAATTTCATATGATGCATATAAATAAGTGGTATTGCATATAGGAATCCCTTAAATATATATCAGTGCATTTCATCTTTTAAGTTTCTTAGTTTTTAATTTTTATAAGGAAACAGTGTTCAATATTTCGAATGGAGAACACTTATTTTTTATGCACAAAAGTTAAAATTAGTTCTTTCTACCTGTCAACTTTTTGTATACCACAGCAGGACTGACTATATTAACATCTATAAAAAATTATAAAAATAGCTACTAAATAGATTTGAAAAGACTACGTGGTAGATTATAAAAATGGTTGCAAATTACTCCATTCCCTAAACCCAAACCTTCCCAATAAGATACTGCAGATTCTCCAGTTAAGAAGTGAAGTCTGTTCCCCCAAATTCCGAATCTGTGTTGCCATGTGACCTGGTCTGGCCAAGAAAACGTTAGCAAACTTGATAGAAGCACCCCTGGAACAGACTGTGCTTTGGGACTTGCTCTCTTTGCAAACCCCAAACCACCACTTGACGAGCTCCGGGAGTCTGATGGAGGATGAGAGATCCTTTGGCACACAGATAACCCATCTCAACTTAGTCATGTCCCCCAGCCAGCCATTAGCCAGTTAGAAGTTCTGGTGGTAAATATCAGATCCACTTCATTATGGTACTGGTAAAACACTTAGTAGGGCATTGCAGTGGAGATGTGTTTCTCCTGGTACTTCTCTATCCAGATATTCGTCTATTTAATTCTAATTATTAAATCTATTTAATTCTGCGTCTCTAATCAGAATTTTTTTTAAGCTTCTGTCCCAAACTAGACTGATTGCTTCCTGGTATCAGAGCTCAGCTTTTGTTCCCTCACTAATTAAAAAATTAACCTGTAAACAAAAAGTTCTCTATGCTTGCTGCAGAATTCAACAGCTATTTCTATGATTCCTTTTCTATTTCCTTCTCTAATTATTACTGCAACATTAGCAATTGTTCTTACAGGGACTTCCTTCAAAAGCAAATGTGCTTGATGAAATGCTTTCTGCCCTAAGCATTGATGGCGAAAGAAAAAAAAAAAAAAATATATATATATATATATATATATATATATATATATATATACATTGCAGGGTTTGGGGATGAATGCTTAAGGGGACCAAATGACTTTATTTTTTAAATTTTTTTAAGAAATTTTATTTATTTATTGGCTGCATTGGGTCTTCGTTGCTGCGTGTGGGCTTTCTCTAGTTGCAGTGAGGTGGGCTACTCTTCGTTGTGGTGCGCAGGCTTCTCGTTGCGGTGGCTTCTTTTGTTGCGGAGCACGGGCTCTAGGCACACCGGCTAAGTAGTCGTGGCTCACGGGTTCTAGAGTGCAGGCTCAGTAGTTGTAGCACACAGGCTTAGTTGATCCGCGGCATGTGGGATCTTCCCGGACCAGGGCTCGGACCCCTGTCCCCTGCATTGGCAGGCGGATTCTTAACCACTGTGTCATCAGGAAGCCCCCAAGTGACTTTAATCAGGCAATATTTTTAGGGTCAGGCCGAGCCAAGGAGACTGTCCCCAATACTAAAATCTCTTGCGTCTACTGTCATTTCATGTTTTCAGCAAACATCTTGCCAAAAAGTAACTTTCTCTTCCTGAGGTAGAATTCTGTTTCATTGCCACCATCCATCCACCCATGTATTTGTTTAAGAAAATAATATACAAGACACTTATTTAGTAGCAAGTACCTGTGTGAGGTGCTGCACATTCAAAGACTGATAAGAAAGAAATCCTGTCCTCAAGGAAAACTTACCCTCACTATTTCCACAAGAAAATGTGTTACACATGGAGAAAAATAAATATTAGCAAGGGGCCCTTTATTAAAAATTTACACAGTTACTATATTTTAAAACTCCTAGTAGCTTTTGGTATGATGAACAAGGAAAAAACATATTATTCATACACTTCACACATATACACACACATATATATATCCTCCTCCAAAGGCTAAATGTCTTAAATGGCCACATCTGTATAATCCAGGATATAAATTAGATCCAGTGATTATTCCTATTTAAACCTTCTATTTCAGTCAGAAGGGTGCTAGTTAAGTGTGTTTGTGATTTAAAAGGTTAAAAGGTGGTCCTGCAAGCACTCAGAGTGTTTTTGCTTTAAGTACAGCTTACATCCATTATCCTACCCAGTCAGTCGCAGAGAAGGTGTTTATTGCCACATTGTCATTGGTTGCCCCTGCTTTGTCCTGGAATATTCTAGCCGAGATCAAATTCTTAATCACAGCATTGGTAGATACTGTGTTATGAGATATAACACCTACATAGAATACTACTTATCAGGTGTTTTTTAAAGAAGAAAAAGAATCATGTTAATTTGTTAATGTACATTCTTATCAGTTACCAACTCTGGAAAAAATAAAATCTAGTTCTTGCTTTTTTTTTTTTTTTAAACAGGCCAAATAAATTAACGTAATTCTTCAGTTCTTATAATAATTCTTACTGACTGCCAAATGTATCAGAGCAGTCTATATGGAGATTACTTCATATTCAAAGGAAGCAATACAGAGGCAGTAAGGCTTAGAGAAATTGGAGCCACACAGAGGGAGGAGCAAAGCCTACCTATGCTTCTTACACGTTGTATCTTTAGGCTTTTGTTTCTTTTTTATTTGAAAATGAGTGTAATAATATCAATTCTACAAGCTTGAGAAAATATTAAACAAGGTAACCATGTAAAAAACCCTTGAACGGTACAAGTAGCAAAGATTCAACAAATGCCATATGCCTTCTCCTTTTTGGAACAAAATACTTAATTATAGTTAATTAGAATATTGTTACAATTTTAAGGAAATTAATTAGGCCATTAAGGACCAATGGAACTGTATATGTATGTAATTAGCTTAAGGTCAAACTAATTTATTCTTTTTTTCTTCATCTACGGGTTTGTTTTCCTCCTTAAAAATGCTGCTGATTGTGAATCCATGTTTTTCTTCATATAATTAGCTGTTCTTCTTCACATAGCTATAATTCATATAAAGGTGCAATACTGTAAATTGTTTCGGCTTTGCTTTTGTGCTACTTTGTGGATACACTGGCAACAGAATACAAAAACATGCTTTCTTATAGTGAAGTGTAAAAAGGAAAGTAAATATTTGAATCAATCCATATAACTTCCCCTTATTTCTATAGAAAGTGGGACATTTGGTTAGATTTATCCTTTTCAGAGTTCATCATAGACTAACTTTATGGAAAAAAATATTCAAGTCTACCCTTTCCATCCATCCAATCCACCCATCCAGAAATGAAATGGTACAATTTGTAAAACATAGATGTGATTAACACATTCTCTTTAATTCTTAAAAATACTGAAATTTTGGAAATAAAAGGTTTAAAAATCTACATTAATTTTTAGGAAGAAAGAAATAGGCTGCTATTTAAGATGACTTACTGAAAGATACAAATAACTTCTGATACAAGCATTCTATTCATCAATTTCTGCCCACTTTACTGCTTTAGTACACTTAAACCATAAATTATTACAATCCATCTTCTAATTTAGAATTCTTCCAACATCTTCTAAAATATGTTTATAGAAGGTATTTCAAAACAAACATCATTTCAGTCATCAGTTTATAATATACATTTATGTTTATATTAGCTCAATTTCTACTTCAGTTTTCCTCCCTTGATGTCACTTTCCATTTCTGGGTCTCTAGTTTCTCAGACATAAAGTCATAGGATCAGGAATACCACCCCAGATTCTCTTCCACCTGTAATGTTCTGGAATTTTATACTTAATATTTTTGCTTAATTTGCATGTTTTATATCACCAAAAACCTTCAAAATCATCACTGAACCTACAATGAAGCACAGCATTTAAAAACATAGTCAAAAGTAATAATTTTAATAAATACACATTTGTTGCAGTAACAGCTTATATTTGCATAAGACTTGGTTGATAATTAGATTCCTAGTATAAATTAATTTCTAATTTATGCATTACTTCAATATTATTTTCTTTATGCAAAGTAAGATTAAGTCCATCATCATCATCTCCTAAGTAAAAAAGCTGAACTTAAGTTGTTATTTAATTTCTAAGTCATGTATTCAATGTTATTTTCTTCATACAAAGGAGAATTTCAGCCCATAAATCATATATTCTTAAGTAGAGAGTATAAACTCACTTTCATTTTACAAATTGGATTTTCTTTTTTTTTCAGACACAAGTGTATTTCAGTTGTAGATATATTTCTCAATTTCAATGTTTGATTAAAGAGAATGTGAGCTGGAAACACAATGTGCTCAAGGAATTTTAGAACATTCAGTCCTTCATTTTAATTTTTTTGGAAATATGTTTATCTGGACTTATAATAGGATATTGGAACTCCTACATGGAGTTTGGAAATGGAAACTAATAGGCTTCTGTACATGTGTATATGTATTGTATACTGTAAAATTATTTATAATCTGGTTGGAAAAACTGTTCTCATACTCTCTTTTACTTTATTACTTGGATTTCTGACTGCTCATAAAAAACAGAGCTGTTTAATAACCATGAAAACTATACTATTGCAGATTTTATTAGATTCAAAGATATTGGTACTTCCCATTTTGAAAAATTTTTAATGAGCTTTATATACATATTTACATATATAAGTTATTTCAAAGAACAACATATAGGGGTAAAATTTTAAATAGATCTTCATATTACAGTAAAATGAAATCAAGAAACTGTTGTCTAATAGTGAGTTATATGCTTAGTGAAATGCTGTTTGGAGTATTCAGAAGCAGTAGCGAACAAAAGGGAAAAGTGTGATAAATTGTTACAAATATTAAAAAAAATAAATCTCAATGATATCATAAAAAGCACAGTTTTATTATCTTTATAACAGATGGAAGAGATTGACTATAAAGCATTTGTAGTCTATACATGTGGAATTATAATATTAGTATGGATCTGCATGCACGTTTAAATTATGTTGTTTAAATACGATTGATTTTATTCCAAAGTTTTCATTTGAAAAAACAGATATGTTACCAAATGGCAAAGGCCCACATTTCTTTTCAGGTCTTTTCTCCTTTCTTAAATTATCTGCATTTTTTAGATGGTAAGGCCACTGTAACATGCAGGTATAATGAAACAACCTGTGTATTATATCAAAAATTATATGACTAAAACAATTAATTTTGCAGTCTATCAATATTTAGTTATTCCAGAGTGCACCAGAGAGATGATTTTGTTTTTTCAATGAGTTTTCTTATGTAGGAATGTAGTCTAAGTACGTTGGGCAGTAGCTTGGGGATATATCATTCTTTCTAGTAGGAAACACTGGCTGACAGTGAGGGTAGAGAACACAAGTATGGGAATGGTTTTACTCTTCATGCACAAGAGGAAGAGGAAATAAAATATGCTTGAGCTCACAGTGGTGTGCTAGTTTTATAACTTTGTCCATCACAGAAAAAATTCTCTTACTGTTAAATCTTAATACTTTATTTATTTATTTTTTATTTTATTAATTTTTTGTTGTTGTTGTACGTGGGCCTCTCACTGTTGTGGCCTCTCCCGTTGCAGAGCACAGGCTCCGGACGCGCAGGCTCAGCGGCCATGGCTCACGGGCCCAGCCGCTCCGCAGCATGTGGGATCCTCCCGGACCAGGGCACGAACCCGTGTCCCCTGCATCGGCAGGCGGACTCCCAACCACTGCACCACCAGGGAAGCCCAAATCTTAATACTTTAATATTTTCCTTTAATTCATTCAGTATTCTATACTTCAATATACAAAGGGAACCTGAGTTGGTCATTAAATCTCTGTAATTAAATACAAATTTTATAGAGGGTTCATTATTTATACTGCCTTGCATTCTCAAATAAATGTGAATTGTTATTATATTATTGTACTACTACAATTCACTACTAAACACAAAGATGTCTGTACATTAAAAAATACAATTCTACAGCACTGCAATCTAAATGTAGGATTATCAATTTATTATTTACTTGAAATCTAAAATTTCATTCTTTCAATAAATCCCCATCAACGTGAAAGGTATTAGTAAAATCCAATAGTTAAAATCCCTTGTGTGTGTTTGATAATTTAGCTAAGTCTTATTATGCAGATAAACTATAAATTATACACAGAAGAGTAAACAGCTGTGCATATGACCTATAGTAGGTTGGCAAAACTGAAGATATTCAAAGGCACAAATTAAAGGCCACTGAACCAAGTATATATCTACAGTATCCTGTGGTCTGTATATGGACTAGTACACACTATTAAACGTGTAAATGAAGAATAAAGATCATTCCTCTCTCACTAGGGAAGCCAAGCTCTTTTTTTTTTTTTTAATATTTAAGGATAGCAGCCATACTTCAATTATCTTGTAATTTATGTCTACAATAATAAGGACAAGGGCTTACAAAGCATTGACAAGCTAATTACTCAGATAACAAATTCAACAATTTTCCTTACTCATAGGATCATTAATGAATGGTCACAGAGTATTAGATATTATTATATTTTTCTCAGAAGAAAAGTATGCAATCTTACCATTAAATTTAGAAGCTAGAAACCTGCTAGCCAGAGTCTTTGAGTCCACTCAGTAATACATGAAATCAGACATCCATTCAACAAAGGTAACAATTTAAGTATCAGCTATATTTCAGGCACTATCCTACGTGCAGAGGAAACAAATAGAAACAATATATACCTCCAATTCTTCAGTATTCTTAGTTTAGAAGGGACACATGCCTATGCAGTGCGCTATTTTATATAACTCCTATTACAGTTATAGGAACAATGCATTGTGAAATCAAAGAGGAAAAGCTACTACATTATTTCTGTCTGGCGATCTCCAGAAGTATTTCATATGTGTATGTCACATTAAAAATATGAGTTAACCAGGGGGAGGGAGAGTACTTGGTCATTTCATTCAGAGAGGAAAACTTGTGTAATGACAAGCATTGTGAGAAGTTCCTGCATGCTTCCCTTCACATATACATTCAACACATCTTTTTTTAATAACTCCTTTCTGAAAAGCATTCAGCTAGCAATGGGGAAAACACTAAAATACAGAAGCCCATCCTTCCCTCCTGGTGCCGACAATCTGGGGGAAAAGACAGACATTGCATAATTGTGATTTTTTTTTTTTTCTTTTAAGGGAAAGTAGTGTATAGAAGGGGCTTCAGAATGCAGGGTATTTTCATTAAGGGAAAGGAAATTTGGTGAGGGAGAGAGGTGTGTTCAAATGGTAAAAGGTCTCATAAAGTATGTTCTCTGCAGTCAGTGGAGAGAAGTTTTTAATCAAAGAGTGACACAACTAATGGGATACTAGAAAGGTATCACTGACAGCGTTAAACAGGAAAATAAATCAAGGAGAGACTAAAAATTATGGAAAACAGGGAGTCTGCCACAAAATTCCGCAAGAGAGATGAGGACGGCCTGAGTAAATTTACCTACAGAGATGATGAAGAGGAGAGGAAGGGAAAATTGGAAAAATATTTCTGAGATACAATAAAAAAATCAGAAATTCCCAAATATAAGGAGTTAGGGAAGTCCCAATTTGAGAGACTGTTCCACAAATTTTACTTATAAGACTTAGGTCAGTAGTGGATGTGAAAAGTTAAATAACATATAGGCTCTAGAAGGCAACTATTCGGGTAGTGATAGATGAGTTCATCTTGGAACAGGAGAAATCCTGAGGTGGGGTGGGAGTGAGGACAGACAAATGAAGAGATGCAGTAAACCCTGAACAATATAAGTTTAAAGCCGGAGAGACAGCTCTGTGCCAGAGAAAAAGACTTGAGTATCATCAAAATATTTACTATGGAGCAGTGGTTCTCATATTTTCTACCCATTAGAATCACCTAAGTCATTAAAAAAAAAAATGATGCCTGTTTCACATCCCCAGGGATTCTGATTTAAGTGATTTGGGGTGCAGGCTGGACATTTAGGATTTAGAAAAACTCCCCAGGTGATTCTAACGTGCAGCCACGTTGAGAACCTCTGCCGTGGAGGGACATATATACGTGAGGTCTTTTAATGTTAAGAGGCTGGATTCTGAAGTCTAACAGAACAGTATTTGAATTGAAGCTCTCCCAGTTATCCATGAAACTTTGCACTTGAAAGCCACAGATTCTTTATCTGCATGACAGTGGTAATACTGTCTACTCAATGATTTGTAGGATTATGCACAAAAATTATATAAAGGTGCTTCTCACAATGCTGAATGAGCATCTATAAATATCATGGACAAGTATCATCATCAATTATTATTAATACCACATAATCTCATTCTCTATTTTTTTTTTTTTCCGGTACGCGGGCCTCTCACTGTTGTGGGTTCTCCCGTTGCGGAGCACAGGCTCCGGACGCGCAGGCTCAGCGGCCATAGGCTCACGGGCCCAGCCGCTCCGCGGCACGTGGGATCTTCGCGAACCGGGGCACGAACCCGTGTCCCTTGCATCGGCAGGCGGACTCTCAACCACTGCACCACCAGGGAAGCCCTCTCATTCTCTATTTTGTAAAGTCTTGGGAGTGAAGGAGATCACGGAGGGAGAATACGCAGAATCTGAAGGGAAAAGTTCTAGGGGCAGAACCTGGGGAAAATGCAGCACTTAAGGGACTGGTGGAGGAGAAGTAAGCAGCAAAGGAAGAGGCCGAATGGTCAAATGTATGGGGGCGGATCTAGAAGAGATGGCGTCTTGGAATTTATTAGATAAATTTCAAATGTCCCAGAAATTTGAATTAGGATAAAGTCTGAAGCTTGGCCATTGATTTGGCATATTTTGAATCTAAGGGGTCTAAATGTGATCAGATTAGGGCTGTACCAATCTACCATTGGTGGAGGGGTGAACAATTAGAGACAGCCACAGGAAGACAAGGGAAGGATACTATTTCAAGAAGTTTAATTTTTAAGAGGACGGCAGAGGATAAACGATGATAACTTGAGAAAGAAGGATTATGAAAACTTTGAAGAACTTTTTGTTTTCCTAGAGTGGAAATAATTATAAAAATAAGTAAAGGAGCCAGGGAATGGAAAGGTTGAAGATACACAAAAGGGGAAAATGGGTGTGTTCTGGCCCCAATGAGAACAGTTGTCTCAGAAGAGAAGAAACAGATACTTTTCTGAGACAAGAGTGTGTGAGCAGGTGTTACACAAAATTGGAGAAGAGAAAAGGAAAGCAGAGAGAGAACCCCACTGATGCTGTGGAGCTGAAGCTACTCTATGCTAGAACTTGAATTTACTGAGGGTGGAGATCACTTACATTCACTGCCGTGAGGTTCAATGTCTAGTACCCTGACTCATAGAGATTGGTATTTAATACACATGTGATGAGGTGAACTATGAGTTTTTCACGCTTATTCTGGGAGAGTAAGTAATGGAAGACAAGACTGTCAAAGCAAAACACGGATCCAATGGGAAGATCCTGTGAATGCAGGAGCATCACAGTGGTGCATAGTTTCCAGGCTTCTTTATGTTATATTTTTTAAATTCTTTCAGGAAGAGTGAAAGAACTTAATGGAGAAACAATGAAAGTGAAAGAAAGAAAGATGAAAGAAAGTGCCAGGTAGGGATCTAATGTACAGCATGGTGTTTATAGTTAATAACATGGTACTATATATTTGACACTTGCTAAGAGAGTGAACCTTAAATGTTCTCACCACAAAGAAGAAATGGTAATTATGTCACATGATGAAGGTGTTAACTAATGCTATGGTGGTAATCATTTTGCATTATATAAGTTTATCAAATCAGCATTTTGTCACCTTAAACTTATACAATGTTATATAACAATCATATCTCAATTAAAAATCCATAAAGTGGGGGCTTCTCTGGTGGCACAGTGGTTGAGAATCTGCCTGCCAATACAGGGGACACGGGTTCGAGCCCTGGTCTGGGAAGATCCCACATGCCATGGAGCAACTAGGCCCGTGAGCCACAACTACTGAGCCTGTGTGTCTGGAGCCCGTGCTCTGCAACAAGAGAGGCTGCGATAATGACGGGCCCGCACACCGCGATGAAGAGTGGCCCCCACTTGCCGCAGCTAGAGAAAGCCCTTGCACAGAAACGAAGACCCAACACAGCCAAAAATAAATAAATATTTTTTAAAAAATCCATAAAGTGCCTGGACTGCAGAAGGATAGGCAAAGCTGTGCAGTTCCATGACAAAAACATTTCTTTGCTGCTCTGGCAGTAGCAACCAAGGCAAAATAAAGAATATATGCACTAGTATATTAGCTATAACTACAGCTCTAGGAAAAACAACAAAAAAATTACAAACAAGAAAATTCTTTTCTGATATTTTCCCTTACCTCTGCTCAAGCTCTCATTCCAGGATAGCACTTTAAAAATAGTTTTTAATAGGGCTTCCCTGGTGGCGCAGTGGTTGGGAGTCTGCCTGCCGATGCAGGGGACGCGGGTTCGTGCCCCGGTCCGGGAGAATCCCACATGCCGCGGAGCGGCTGGGCCCGTGGGCCATGGCCGCTGAGCCTGTGCGTCTGGAGCCTGTGCTCCGCAACGGGAGAGGCCGCAGCGGTGAGAGGCCCGCATACCGCCAAAAAAAAAAATAATAATAATAATTTTTAATATACTCACAATTCTCAGAATTAAAGTGATCAATTAATTTGTCTAGTCAGAATATTATTCTAATAAACTAATAATATCAGGCTCTTCTTTCTACACTCTTGCACTTACTAACCTGAATTCAATTTGGCGGAAAAAACCTGCTATCAACAGCATCTGGCAAAAGAGCATGACCGGGTCAACACAATGTATTACTCTCCTGAATAAACAATTTACCCAGCTCATGACCTTTGCATGGTACATGAATAGCCTTATCTTTGTGTAATGTACGAAGGGACGTAAATTTCAGGATGCTTTTTCTTTTCACTTTTAGGGAGCATAGTTGATTAACAATGTTGTGTTAGTTTCAGGTGTACAGCAAAGTGATTCAGTTATACATATACATGTATCTATTCTTTTTCAAATTCTTTTCCTATTTAGGTTATTACAGAATATTGTTCAGTGGTCCCTGTACTATACAGTAGGTCCTTGTTGGTTATCTATTTTAAATATAGCAGTGTGCTCAGGATGCTTTTTAAGTATGATAGATCATCAGCCATGAAGAAGAGTTATCCATAAGATTCCAAGTTGGACCTGCCTAGAAAATTAACTAGTAATAGAATAGGAGGGTGAATTAAAGCAGTATTATATTAGAAGGTGAATCATCACACTAAGGAAAGAAAACAAAAGGGGAGGATAGGACTGTTGCTTTTCTTTATTTTCCAGCACTGAGAGCAATCCGTGTTCTCACCATTGCTACAGTAAGACCCTTCCTTGTACACATCCTGCCCCCCAAGGAGTCAGCAAAGGAGCAGATGCTCCATAATCTTCAATTCACGATATCCGCATACATTTGTGTCACTGGAGTAGTCCCATTTGATCATTTAGTCTTTGATCTAGCAATTTGCATGTGCAGGTGGCTAAGACATTGCCTTATTGGCCACTTTGTATCAGCCCCAGCACAAAGTCCTCCTGGGGTTTCACATCTACTTCACTGCATCCAGTTATGCAGTGATTTCATTCCAAACCCTCCATCATACCTCAGCAGCTGTCGTATCCAGAAGCACAATGCTCATTGTTAAGGGTTTTTTTCCCTCCATTAAATGTCCTTGTTTAGTACAATACATACCACAGACCAGATGCATTGTATGTATGTTCATTTTACATAAAATTTCTTTTGGCTTATCACATTTCTCTTATTATTAATAGGCAGAGAGACTATTCTGTGGAGCTGCGTTAAAATTAACATTTTAAAGGGCACTAAGACACCACATTAGAAGGATAAATATTTTTCTAAGGGATGAAGGTATCCAACCATAAATGAACTTAATAAATATTTAACAATGTAATTTTTTACTATGGTAAAATACATGTAACATAAAACTTACCATTTTCACCTTTTAAAGTATACAACTTGGTGCATTCACATTGTTGTACAACCGTCACTACTATTCGCTTTCAGAACGTTCTCATCATCCCAAACTGAAAGTCTATACTCATTAAACAGTAACTCCTGTTCCTTCCTACTCCAGCCCCAATAACCACTATTTTACTCAATGTCTCTATGAATTTGACTGTGCTAGGTACCTCATATACGTGGAATCATACAGTATTTACTCTTTTTTTGTCTGACTTACACCGATTAAGATAATGTTTTCAAGGCTCACCCATGTTGCACCATGTATCAGAATTTCGTTCCTTTTTAAGGCTGAATAATCTTCACTTGTAGGTATATATCACATTTTGATGATCCCTTTATGTGTTGAATGAATTTGGTTTCTTATCTTTTGGGAATTGTGAATGATGTTAGCATGAACATGGGAGTAAAAATATCTATTCCAGTCTCTGTTTTCAATTCTTCTGGGTATATACCTAGAAGTGGAGTTGCTGGATCATATGGTAACTCTGTTTAGTTTTTTGAGGAACCACCATACCATTTTTCACAGTGGCTGCATCATTTTATATTCCCACCATCAATGCACAGCAGTTGTTGTGTTTCCACATCCTTACCAACACTTGATATTTTCATTTTTCTCGCTTTCTTTTTCTTTTTTGATAATAGTCACCTAATCGGTATTAATATAAAATTAAATTTGAAAAAGAGTGGTGAATTTATGTCCTCATCTGAAGAAATCTAAATCTTAAGTGATAGAATTGTTACCTCTGCCTCAATCCTATTTCTTATATGCCTTTGTCTTAAAAGGTGATGTTTGCTATACTGCCACCTCAGGCAAGCAAGTTTTGGGAGAATATATAAGGAATTCACCAAAGATAAACTTTAATACTCCCTTTGGTTTCTTTGGTGCTTCATATCATCATTATCTTCTTGGTCAAGTTGAGATTATCTGTTTCTTTCCATAAAGCTGCAAAATTATCCTCACCAACACAATCATAAGAATAATCCAACACAATGGCAGTTTTCCATTGAAAAGCAAATGTTACCAGCATATCCTATAGGATTCATTCATTCATTCATTTGTTCCAGATTTTACTGTGAGTTTATTCTCCCCAACACTGTGCAACAGAAGTTTCTGTGATGATAGAGGTATTCTACATCTGCCCTATCCAATATGTTAGCCACTAGCTATATGTGGCTATTGACTATGTAAAATGTGACTACTTCCACTGAAACTTAAAATAATTAAACTTTAATTAATATAATTAAACATTCAGTTCCTCTGTCACACTAGCTACATTTTAGGTCCTCAATAGGCACAAACAGCTAGTGGTTAGAGTGTTAGTGCAGGTTTAGATGGATACACTGAGAAATTGCTTATCATCTTTCTCCTAGTTAGTCAAAGTCTGGTCATTAAAACACACAAATATTGCTTGTAATAAAGGGTAGTACTGGTAAGTACTAAGACCTACTGAAACACAAATGAAAGAGAGACACGTTTCCTGGGGGGAAATTAGGAAATGCTTCAAAAAGAGAGGTAATAATTATGTTATATCTTGAAGGATGATCATGACCTCACTAGACAGAGAAGGAAAAGGATATTTTAAGTAGATAGAAAGACAAAGGCAATGACTTGGAAACAAAATGGTGTGTTCAGGGATAGTGAAGTGTGTGGTGTATTAAAAGAGACACTATGCCTAGGGAGAAGTGAGAGAAATGGAAAAAAGTTAGAAGAGTAATCCAGAATCTGAGTGTGAAGGGCGATATACTGAATACTTCAGACTTGCATCATATAGTCAACAAAAATAATGAATAAGTAAGGCTACATCATGAATTTGTTCATTTCCTAAAATAGTTCCTTTCCTTGATCAGAGTAATGATAAAGAGCATTAATTGAAAGGAATTGAAATTAATGGCCTGGGTGTAATTATTTTTTTGACATAGAGGCTTTAAAAAAAAATTCATCTTTTTTCAGGGAAGGTTATAAATAGAAGATTCTCTCATTGGCTAAAGCAGGCCATTCTTAAACTCTTTTAAATTACTAGCCAATACTTAAGTAATCTAAGACTTGTTTAGCACAAACCATGTTTGTTTGGTATTCTGTTGTTCACTGCAGAATAAAAAGCAAATTATTACAGAAACTGCCTGTGACAGTAAATAAGCAGGTGGAGTTGTTTTACAGTCTTCCTAGCTCCTGACTCCAGAGTAAAGTTCAATATAATATGTACAGTGCACTGAAACAATTTCCTTTCTAAATTTTTTTGATTGGATTAATATTTTAGGGTACTTATTCAAGGGCTACAACATTGATCAGAAACTCTTTCTGGGACTGATCCAGTGGGTAAAGACTCTGCACTCTCTCAATGCAGGGGGCCCGGGTTCAATCCCTGGTTGGGGAACTAGATCCCACATGCCACAACTAAAGATCCCACATGCCACAACAATGACCTGGCATGGCCAAAATAAATAAATAAATATTTTTTTAAAAATTAAAAAAAAAAAGAAGCTCTTGGCTGTTGTGCTAAAATGTTCTGCCTCCAGGTTATAATTCACCTGGCAAATGGTCAATCATGTTTCACTCCTAGAATGTTCCATGTTTCTTCCTTTGATCTATTGAAGTACATTTCTAAGGTAACTTTGCTCTGTCCTATAAACAAGGAAAGTGTGTCTTTGGGATATTCATTAATATTCTCTATAAAGGACTAAAACTAAAGTAAATGATTATAGGCATAGCTAAGGGTTCATTACACATGAACAATTCCCATACCTTTCAAAGAGATTGTCATAAAAGGCATTCGTCTTTAATTATGGCTGAATATAAACCTATCTGGGTTGAAATCTTAATTAATGCTTTTCATTCTGGTTCATTAACATTTTGATGATTCAGTAAGATGACAGGACACATACCAACCTGGCAGAAATGACCAGAAAAACATGTCTTAAATGAGGACAGTTGTCATGTAGTCTTATAATCCATCCACATATGGAACATTTGTATATGACTGTCACATTTCTTAGCATAGGAAGACTAAAATCAACTGCAGATCAATCAAAGACCTGAATGTAAAAAGCAAAATTTTAAAACTTTTAGGAAAAGTGTTCATGATTTCACAATAAGGAATGGTTTCTAAAACAAGATGTAAAAAGGAGAAGCCATAATGAAAAAAGATAAGATACAGCCTATGGAAAAATGTTTGCAATGCACATACCAAAAATGAATTAGAATATAGAATATATAAAGGATTTCTAATAAATCTATAGGAAAAAGACAAATGCCTCAGTAGAAAAATGCGTAAAATATATGTTTTAGCAATTTACCGTAAAGGAAAGATGCTCACTGCACATATAATCAGAAAAGACATATTAAAACCATTCAAATGATAAAACTGGGAAATGTGACAATATTAAATGTTGACAAGGATAGACAGATTGGTAGATCACATGAATGCACTTGCAAACTGTAAATGCTGCAAGCACTGTGTAGGATTTGGGCAATATCTGAATAAAGGAAAGAAGTAAAACCCACATAATCAAGCAATTGTACTCATAGTCATATGTCTAAAAAGTATTGAATATTGGCACTGTAATACATGTCCTCCAAAAAAAATCATTTCTACAGTGTCTACTATAGTGGGAAATTAGAAATGCCTATTAATGAGACAGGGAAAAGTAAACTGTAGTAGGTTTATTAAAAAGGAATACTATACAGCAATGAAAATTAATGAAGTGATCTCTCTGTACCAACTTCAATAAATCACATAAAATAATATTTCCAAGGATGCATATAGTATGTTACAATTTATATAAATATTTAGTTATTTAATACAATACTACATATGATTGAAGGGTGTACATATACTTAGTAAAATCAAGAAGAAATGCATGGGAACCATAATTGCAAATTTACAATGCTGGTTACCTCAGAGGTAGATACAATCTGAAAAAGTACATAGAGAAGTTCAATTTTATTTTTAATATGTACTTAATCTGGGTGGTAATTCATAAATATTCATTTCACTGTTTTCTCTGGTTTTGCCAAATGAACGTGACATACTAATAAAAAGTCAGAGTCATTAAAAGCTCCAAGAACTCTGCACAGCAGCACTTCAACTCTAAAGGTTATCTTTCAAAATTCTGCTCTTGAGAAGTGTGCCTTCCTGATGCAGGCCTCTTTAATTTCAGTAAGAATGAATTACATGATTTAACTGACTGTACTCTGTAATCAAATCTTTCTTTGAAGCACAACAATCCAGGAAGCCATGCTCACAGCTCTCAATAAGATCTAAGAAGCTATGCTGATGGTTCCTCCCCCAACTGCCAAATTAATCTCCACATTACCTGGCTGAGCTGAGGAATAAGCATTGTGATAAACTCCAAGTGCCTGGTTACACCTGAAATGCTTGCTGAAATATGGATTCCAGAATTCCACTCCCATATGTTCTAATGTGTTCAATTTAGTGGGGGAGGGGAGTCCAGGGAGTGGTATTTTAAGTGTTATTTTTGTTGATTTGGAGGTCTTCTTGGTTCAATGGACAAAGTTTGAGAAATACTGCTTCGAGGAATTCAGTCTCATGGTGGAAATGAAATAAACAAATGCAATGGAATTTTGGAGATATTATTAAGAAAGGATTAGAAAGAGACATATTTAAATCGATTTGCTTGACATGAAAGTCTTCACAGAAGAGGTGATAACTGTTTTGTGTTTTCAAAGATCACCCAAGGATCAAGAAAGTGAGAAACATTCTGGGCAGAAGTTTCAACATAAACAAAAGCAGAGAGTAATGTCATATCCTGTGTATGTGAGAAAATGCAAGTCGATTTTCACAGCAAATGATAAAGCTGGAGGCTGAAAAGAGAGGAATTCTGGGTCCAGATGATAAGAGTACCTTAAATAACATGATAAAGAGTTTGGACTTCATTGTTTGTGCTCTAGAAAGATGACTCTGCAGGCATAATACATACGAATTCAAGTGGGGCAAGAATGGAGGTGAGGTGATCGCTTAGAAGGCTGATCCTAGGAAGCATGAGTAGGATTTGAGGGCAGGTCTGTCTGTGGGAAGAAGAGGTTGGGTTCAAGAAAAAGAAAATCATCAGTACATATTTTTTTCACTGCTTGAATGTAGTGGATACGACAGAGGGATGTGTCAAAGATGAATTTTTCTGGATACATGATGTGCTATTGATGAATTGGAAATTCAAGTAGAAGAGCAAGTTTGGCAGGAAGGATAACGCATGTGGCTTCAAATGATTTCTTTTACTATATTTTCCTTTAAAATATTTGTAATTCATCTCTACGTGGAGATGTCAAGTAGCTCCCTGGCCATATAAATGTGGCAATCAGGAGCAACACATGGAATAAAGATATAAAATTTAGATTTCATTATTGAAACACTAGATTTGCATCACACCATCTGGGGTGACTGAACAGAATGAGAAGACAATAAGGGCTAAATTTAGTAATATAATTAGCAAATAGAAAATTATAGTTGACAGATAATTTATGTAAAATATATAATATAAATTAAAACCAAATTAGATGGCAGACGTTGTAATTCATTGGGAATTTCAGAGGTGTGTAAAAACTATGAGGATTGGAATAGGCAGAGAAATTTCATGGTGGAGGAGAAGCATGAACCTTCTTACAAGTGAACAGGGTTTGGCCAAGGGGAGGCTCTTCCAGATCAGAGAAGCCATGTGTACAGAAAGGCGAAAGTGGAGGTGTACAATTTTCAATCTGAAAATAACTTGATGGAGTCTTCCCAGACTGCTTGGCCATATCTGTCCACATTTCAAAGCAAATGATGAAGGCCCCATTTCACCCCTCTTCTCTGACCTCAAAAGATGATGATACAGTTGGGGTGGGGGATAGAGGTGGAGCTTTCTTACTAAAGAAGTTATGGCTATGACATCCTTGGAAAGTTGCTGTTTACAGAAGATTGGTCTGGGGGAAATGCAAAGAGTGGTTTGGACAAGAAAAAGATATTTAAGAGGTTCAGAAATTATGACTTCTGAAACAAAATTCAAAAAATAATAACTTTTTATTTAAATATGACGGAAAAATAGGTCCATGACATGCAGGAAAAGCATGTACTATATCATGAAAAAGAGCTTGTTTCCAATGGTGAATCTGCCCCTTATTTGCTGAATGGTTATGTATATTTTGCTTAACCTCTCTGAGATTCAGTCTCTTCATAAGTTAAAGAAATCTAATAGTCTATTTCAAAAGCGTGATGTGAGGATTGAATGAAATATCTATTGCAGCTAGGGTGTCTAACACTAGACAGTTTTCCCCAGTTACTACAGTTTTCCCCAGTTACTCTTCTAGGACCTTTATTTCCTGTAGAATTAGGATAATTGGCTGGTCCCTATAGCATATATTTTAGGTATAAACATGAATGCATCAACAATACTACTGCTCACTCAACTCAATAGCAAGTTTAGAGAGATAAATGATAATGTGACCAGGTCATAATTCTAGCCTACTATATGCAATTATGTTTTTGTTTCTGAACTCACAGATCTCAGAGAAAGAGAAAAATCAGTTGAGTTTTCTGGATGATAAGGAGGTGCTCATTCTCTAGTGGATTGGATGGAACCCCACCCCAAATGGGGCATTGCACCTGCTCATTTATCAAGCTGCCAAGGGCTGGCTTTGCTGTCTTGCTTTTTTTTTTTTTTTGCGGTATGCGGGCCTCTCACTGTTGTGGCCCCTCCCGTTGCGGAGCACAGGCTCCAGACGCGCAGGCTCAGCGGCCATGGCTCACAGGCCCAGCCGCTCCGCGGCATGTGGGATCCTCCCGGACTGGGGCACGAACACGCGTCCCCTGCAATGGCAGGCGGACTCTCAACCACTGTGCCACCAGGGAAGCCCCTGCTGTCTTGCTTTTTTCTTTTAAAATTCACATCTTGCAGTATTTTGAGTTGCTCAGCCTCATAATGTAAGTAACATATTAAAACTTGCTTAAATAAAAATAGCTCCTAATGTACCAAGTATAGATAATGCCAAAAGGTGTGATCTCACAGTTGAGTATAACGTTAGTTTCCAAATGTTGCATGCAAGTGCATAGCTTCCCTTTCATTTCTGATCAATGTTATTTGTATTTGAATCGAATCTTATAATTTAAAATAAAAGAACTATATAGACAACAAAATTCTCTTTGGGGAGATATTAGGGTATTTTTCTTTATTTTGTACAGTACAGGGTAAGAGAAAGTCAGCTTTAAACCTACAGGACTCTCTGGGCAGCTGTGAGTCTCTCCCCCCAACCCCACACTCAGCACAGGTGCTGGATCACTGGAAATTACTAACCCTTCGCAGGATACAGCCTAGAAGATGATAACACTGGTTCAAGGACAAGGGAAGGGAAGGGAAGTAAAAGGAAGTAAGTGGGAAAATAGAGCAAACGTGATTAACAGCTGTTTTCTGAAGCAAGCTTCCATCAGGGATCTGCAGCTGTGTCATTGTGCTTCAGTTCTGCAGATTATACAAGGGTAAATTGGAAGACTCATGGAGCAAAATTGATATGTGGAGAAAGGTTAAAGGCAGTCCAAAATCTATGGCAATGATATGCCCTAACTCCCTACTTACTCCTCAGTTTCACCTTTTCCCTTTCTTATGGGAAGAAGCTAGATGCCTAAGAAACAAAGTCCTCCTACTAACTAGACATTTGTTCTGGCTTGCTGCTATTGATGATTTTGGTATTTCTTCTATTTGGGGAGAGGAAGGAAAGGGGTTGATGGAACACCAGTGGATCCTTTAATAAACTCAACATGCTGTATGCCTTCCAGAACGCTTTCAAAAGAACTACAAGTACCTCCTCAAGATAAAGAGGAGATACCGGGATATGGGTGGAAAACTAAGTCTCAAAATACTCGGTGCTAGGAGCAGCCAGTTTGGGTCTGAAAGCCTAGCTGCCAGGCTTCTAGTTGGTTGCCTAATAAATAGGTGGATTCTCACAATAATTTGTTTAGTATTACATCCTACTTGCCAAACAAACACAATGAAGGGCACAAATGTAATGAAATATTATTGTCTTATCCCATGTGCTCTGAGGAGTATATTTCCTCTGAAAGATCCCCTTCAAGCAACCAACATCCCCATGTGGACCATTCCTTAGGGTCCTTAATCTATGCCCCTTCCTCCAAGGGCTCAGCGGGGGTTGGCAATCCACCTTGAATTAAACAATCTCCCACCGCTATTTGGAAATACACAAACCATCTCTTCACAGCCCTTCGTAACACACAGCCTGGTACAATCACTTAAAAAGAAACAGGACAGATGACCCAGAGGAATTTACAGGGTCAGGGCACTCCCCGGTGGGGGCGTGAAAGGGTGGGAGGTGCTGAGGTCAGGGTTAAATGACACTGCCAAATGAAGCCCCCTGCCCTGCCACCTCCTTCCTTCATCTCTAGAAGGAGTCTCCAGTGAGCTCCCGCGTCTGGAAGCCTGCCCCTTCCGTGCCGAAGAGAGGTTAGGAAGCGCATTTCAAAGCCGCATCTAAAGCAGCCCACTTAAAAGGGCCAAGAAAAGCCTGGCCGATGACCAGAATTGGCCCAAATCGCTTGCTGCCGTTCTCTTCTCGCAGCCTCATTAGCGTTTCCCTTCTTTCCCCTTTGCCCTCTTTCCCCTTAGGGTACAAGTCCTCTCGGAAGCTTGGGGGGCACCCTAGGGATTTTCGGTTGGCGGCTGCAGCTCTGACCCGGGGCTGGAATGAGATGCTTTAGCATTCCGTCTGCCTATCCCACCTGTGGCCCCTGTAAGGATAGATAACCCGGGACCTCTGCGGCCAGGCGTGCGCGTCCAGCTCGGGCCCCTCGGGGACCTTGTGGCGCGTGGCTGCTGGGCGCAACCTCCGCAGCGCCGTAACCCCCTGCGGAGCGGCAGCCGGCTTGCCACGCCGAGCTCCCTCTCCACCCGCCCGCAGAGCTCTGCCCGCCTCTTCCCATTGTGTCCGCAGTGCTGCGGGGCTGAGCCAAGCGCCCGCCGCATCCGCGCCAACCCCCGAGCTGTAGGCGGGAGGAAACCGGGAGAGAAGAGGGGGCAGGGAGAAGGACCGAGAAGGGCACAGCGCTTCATCCGTAATGCAGAGGCACCTGGACCTCCCTGCAATACGTTTTACAGTTAAACGCTACCAACAAGAGCGCTTCCTGACACGTCCCCACGCGTGTGGTTTTTGTGTGTGAAAGATGGGACGCACCTTGTTCATTCATCTATCTGCGCTTCATCCTCTTGTCTCCCTCAGAAAAAGTTCCCCCTCTCTTAGCTTTAAGCCTCCATCTCTTCCACATCAGCACTCCATTTCCAGGCAAAAACCGCAGATTGAAAACACAGGTCTTGAAAGACCCCACTACATATCACGAAGAGTTTACCAAAATTCACCTAGTAATGCTGATTTTCAAAGCCCCCATTCTCATCCTCCTTCTTGGAAAATGCTTTCAAAGTTTGGGAGCTCAAATGGTCTTGGACCTGGTGGTTTCTGCACCCCAGTCCCCAATCATGAACCGCGGTGCGGTCAGAGACACCGAGATTACGCGGCAAAGTTGCCCAGCACCAACCCAGCAGGCCGCTGATGCTAAGAGCATCCTAACAGGCAGCTCTTCTGTATGTCCCTGGGAAGCCCAAATGCACGACGTAACCTCCCCCAACAAGGATTAACTCAACCACACACAACAGACACAAATCCCGGAAACTTCTTTGTGAAGCAGGCTCAAGCCCACTCTGAAGGGACATTCAGCACAACTTGCAAGGAAATAAATAAACGTCTCACTCCTACAGGGAAACTTGTTGAATCCCGCCGAGCGAAAGGCTGCAATTTCCGATTTAGCCTGAAGGTTTTTGATTCTACCCACAAACATCCCGGTGCACTAGTCACAATTTCTGGACAAACTGCAGAGTGCTTTCCGCACCCATTCTGCACTCCAATCACCACCGCTATGAAACCGAGCGTGTGCCTCTAGACAATTCGAAAGCCGGCTGTCACTATCTTTGCCACCATTTGGGAGACTTACCCTTTGATAAGACTGTTTTCAGCAATCTAGCGGCTCCGCGGTGCAAGCGCAGCTCTCCAACTTTGCTGGGCACGGAGACCTTCCGAGTTCAACCAAGCAAAAGCTGTCTGTGACTTACAAATATAAGAGTGGGAAATAGGGAGAGAGTGAAGTCGGGTTTCTTCTCAGTATCAGCACCCTGGAAGAATCCAGTCGTTCTTCAGTAGAGGATTCTTTCAACCCCGTTATCTGTATTACTATTAATGAGCAGAGCAGAGGGCATTGCATGCAAATAGGTCCAAGTGCGCGCTTCTATTGGTGGCTGCGGAGGCCCCTGGGTCCTACTGCTCTGGCGCTAAACTACGCAGCAACACTACGCACGCAGCTTCGGAGGCGCAGAGGGGAAAATGGATTTAATTGACTCGTTACCTCTGGTATTGTAATGCCTGCTGCGATGTTTAACGGAGGAAAAAAACCCCTCACTTTTAAACTCATGTCATGTGATCTATCATTTCATATTTGCTTTTAATTGCCTGTGTGGATTGGCTTTGAACATACAAAGGCTTTTTGAAAGAACATTTTCTGGGGAAAATCCACACAGATACATTTGGCAGGAAAACCCTCTTTTTTTTTCTGTTATGCATTATTCGGATGTAAATCCAGGAAATATTTATATAGTCAGATACTTCTGCCTTTCACTTAAATAAAATAGCATCTAATTTTATTCTTGAAAGTGCATGACTACTCAAAATAAACAGGTTAAAATGGCAGAAGCTAAAATATGAACGTTAAGATATTTGGGATATATTTTTTAAAGACTACTGGGAAAAAATGCCATCCATGACGATGCCATGGGCATCTTTTTTATTTTGCAAAATAGGAAATTTAGAAACATTTTATTAGTGAGTATTGACACAAAAATATAAATCAGCATAAAGATATCGATGTCACAATATGTCAAGCATTCACTATTCATTGCCACATTTTCTTTTTACAGTTTCTCTCTTTGCAAGCCCATTAGTGATGCAAATTGGCACAAGGAGATTTAAAGTGAGGCAGGCCTGTGGTGACTGGCAATTTTGAAATATTGTAATGTTGTGCAAAAAACCCTCCAGTACATCATCATTAAAGGTAGTTATCTTAAAAATTAGAATATTAATAGCTGAATCTTAATATATATAAATTTAAAGCCCTTAAGCATGCTTTTCCCTGACCTTTAATTTTGTGGAAGGCAAGAAATCCTGCCTGAAATGACACAGACTTTCCACCAAGTTCCATCTAAGATATTTGCTGATATTACAACTTAGGAAATAACATAATTTTATTGGGTTTTAGATGTAAATCGTAATGTAAATTTAATTACAAAATTATGTCTGTAATTTACAGCTCAATGCTGTTAGAAAGTGATACGCTGAATAAGGTCAGTAGCAACCAACTCATAAATTCACCAGCCATGTGTAAAGTAAATAAATGAAAACACAAAATGCAAAAATACAACAGAATTGAGATCTTATTCCAAACACATGTATAGCATTTGAATTTATGTAGTGTGTGCCACGATCCTTCTTCATTTCCATAACTCCTTCCCCTTGTAGCCTCTTCCCTTCCCCCATCAGTAACCCTTGACAACAGAAGTGTTACTTCAAGTCCAGGTTGCTTTTGCTGCTTTCCAGACCTACCTTACAGATTACATCCTTGTAGGGAACAGAATTAACTCTTACAGGACTGAGATGTAAAAGAAGAGTTTCCTTCAGCAGTTAGAAAATCCAGCATTGTTAGGTGTATTTCCAAAGTTTTCATCAAACATATATATTTGAAACATCCGTGACCACTAATTCAGAGTGAAAAGACACGATCAATTGGCATTACATCAGAGTCAATTTGCTGCATTTCCCCATTACTATTATGTCTCTGGAATAGTCTTTTGAAATGACATTTTACACAGAGTTATTACAATCACTTTAGCCCAGGTTAAGAAATTTTCAATTTACAATAGAGTTAACATAAAAATTTCAAGATATTACTGTATTCAGTATAAGAGTTTAAAGGACTCATTATCTGTAAAAGAAAAAAAGGCTGTTATTTGGTCTAGTAAGGAAAGCACAATGACCAGGCAAAGTTGAATGGAGATGACTGATAGTCAATTCTTTTTTTAAAACAAGTATATTATTGGTCTTTCAAGTTCTTGCTACAAGTGGACTTGAAAAAATAATCGTTTGCAGTCTCAGTGCAAATTGAAAGTTCTGCATTTAATGAATATCTTTTTTAGAACTGAGAAAATGTGTTTTATTCAGGTAGAGTTTGTACAAAATTAAGGCAATTTATCTATGACTATAATTTAATAGAGAAGTTGAATAGTGGACAAATATGATAGTGCATAAAAGAAAATAAATAAATAAAAACAAGCCTATTAACACATTTAGCATAAAATTGTTTGATCAGTTCTCACTTTCTACATAAAAGGCTGAAGCAAATATACAGCAAGGTAACTAGAATCATAAATTCAACTTATTAGTTTTTCAGGAAAAAATATGTTCTACATCTCTTCAATGAGTTACTGGTGTTTATCCCAGTTATTCTTATATGTTATGAAATGTATAATATATATGATTGTATATAATATATATTTATAACTATTGAAAATATTTTACCTTATTGGATACTAGGGTAATAATTGTTTTAAACAATAATATTGATGTCACAACAGTTTTCAGCCTCAGATATGTAGGAATATCCTTGATCTATTCTTTACTATCTGAAGTATTATTGGCTTCCTCTTTTCGTTGGTGCAGTTTTCAAGGACAATATATGCTCTGTCAAAAACTGATTTCCATTATGCCCTTGGATCATGATGACAATACCTTACTGTGGCTAATGTGAACATCTATAAAAGTTGGAAAGCAAAACACACCTGGCATATTCCTGTATGCCATTACTATAATCAGCTTACTTTCTAAATTTAAATAGGTAAACATGTAATAGTATACCATTAGGTAAAACTTAATGAGCTCTAATGACATTCAGCTACTAGTCAAGCTATTTTAAACAATTCTTTGTGTCTTTAATAATTTTGAAATATGTATAGGTTAAAAAATTCCAAAGCCATAGAGAATAATTCATTTGTCTACTTTAAATAGAACATTCATTCATGTCTGATTTTTGACAGATGAAAAGGAATATTAGCAGACATATAAATTATACTTTGAAAGTAGAAACATAAAAGTAAGAATGTGGTTAAATGGGCATTTTTTTCAGGTGTAAATCAGCAATATGTATACTAATTGCTAATTAGGATGCTATGATATATTAAATAATTGTGCTAAAATGCCTTCTAAATAATGTAGAAAGTTGCAAGAGGTTATGTTTACATATGCAGTTTATATACTAATTTGGATTAATTGCTAAATCAGGTAAAGAAAGTACAACTCAAAAGTTAAAAATAAATCTGTATAAGATAGTAAACTTGGGAAGAAATAAGGAACTTAAAAAAGGTGAACTAAATTTGATACTTAGTAGAAGAGATGAGAACTTCATGGTACCATAATTTTGGTAAGACAATCACCATGAATGGAATGCTCGTAATATGTAGAATTCTAATAAAAATTGGCAAGAAAAAGAGGCATGGAGGAGGATAGTTTACTCTATATCAAACAGGATTATAAAGCAAGTAAGATAAAAGTTGACAATAAAAATGTAGAAGTGAAATACTTTGGCAAAAGATGAAAGCACAAACAACAAAACAAAAGAGAAATTGGGTAAGAATCTGTTATAGTACCTTGAGATTGGAGAAAATGTTAATAAACATTGTTTTTATTCAAGTACTAAATTCTTAAGCATATTGTTACCTATTTTCCTACAAAATCTGTGAATAAAACTTCAAATATTTTTTAAAAAATGACAAAAAATGTAAACTTACCTAAAATGCTTATAAACTATCAGATATTTTTTAGTTACAGCAAACAAACAAATGAATATGGATGTAGATATCTAAAACATCACTTATACATATTGGGGGATAAACATCCAATCAATTTTCTGTATGTTTGTTATAGCAAGGCTAATAGTCAGATGTGGTTTGCCCTTCAAAATATAATTTAGAGGGAACTTTGTACTAATCAAATTCTAACATATTTAAAAGCCACTCGTTTAGTCTGTTTTAAGGACTCCTTTAGGACTTGCATAATAAAATAATTTTAACTATGTTCTATTTATATACCATAGTTCTTAGGCTGTTAAATTCAGTTAAATTTTAATGTTATTTGCTTTTGTCCTAGACCAACCTCTGCCTGTACAAAAGCTAATATTAAAGTTAAGGGTCACTTGTTCATTTAGTGAATACTAAGTCTACTTTCATATGTCATTATGTTGGACACATAAAAGTAGATAAAGCTACAATAGAAATTAAGAACAAACATTTTTATTTAAAAGGAAAGAGAAATGAATACAATAGCAAGATCTTCTAAGAAGGAAGGGATTGCAAAATATATATTTTAGTGTTAAATAATAGTAAATATAGTAGTCTGCGTTTCCTATGCTGGGAGATTAATAACAGAAAGTCTCCTTGCAAATAAGGTTCTGTTCCTTGTTTTCACTACTTTTAAAATACCTTCCCCTGTCATATCTCCCAGAAAGGAGCTTTTTTCTTAAGCAACGTTCAAATGTAGGTAATCAATATATACCTAGTTTAGAGCAAAGAATCAAATTTTAGTGGTTTTCAGTCGAAGTATCTGTGCAATACTTAGGCCCAACAAATCAGTTTGCTCACTATTTGGTTTCTTTTCTTCATGTAGTAAATACATCCTAGTCTTCAATTGTATGATCCACTTGTTAAATAATAGTTGCTCTAGATTACATAGGTAGGTAGGTAGAGTGGGCGAGAGAGAGGTGATGATGGATAAAGAGCAATAGAGTAATAACTGAGAAGGTAGATTAAGAGCAGATTTGGACTCTGGAATTGGTGATGGAAAATGGCTGTGACATTTTGGTAATATAATTACATTCAGTAAGTTTTAAAAAAAGTACTAAATATTCATAATGTTTGTTTTAAACACAGAGCTCTAAAAATGGAACATGGGTTTTAAAGGGCTGGAGATCCTAGTAATTCAGTTCTGACAGCCAAGCAAATTAATTTCAAAAATAAAAAATAGGATAAGAATAACAAAATTTTAAAAATAAAGATTGGTTCAGACTGAAAGAATAGTTTTTTGTTAGTTTGTTTTCTTGTGGTATGAGGGTCTCTCACTGCTGTGGCCTCTCCTGCTGCGGAGCACAGGCTCCAGATGCGCAGGCTCCAGATGCGCAGGCTCAGCGCCCATGGCCCACGGGCCCAGCCGTTCCGCGGCATGTGGGATCCTCCCGGACCGGGGCACGAACCCGCCTCCCCTGCATCGGCAGGCGGACTCCCGACCACTGCACTAACGGGGAAGCCCTGAAAGAATAGTTTTGGAAAGGCTAAAAGCTAGAAGTAAGGCTTGAAGAATCAAAGTAGAGCAGCCATACTCTATTTCCTGAGAGATACAGTACAAAGTTAATAGGTACCTAAAAATTGGGAGCTACTTAGATCCTAAGTTTGCTTTTTTTACTCTATTCATTGAGGTAAAACAATTCCAAATTTGAACAGATATAATACTCATGATTAAGAAGAGATTAGGGCTTCCCTAAGAAGAGGAGCGGCTAGGTCCATGAGCCATGGCCACTGAGCCTGCGCGTCCGGAATCTGTGCTCCGCAACGGGAGAGGCCACAACAGTGAGAGACCTGCGTACCGCCAAAAAAAAAAAGAAGAGATTAAACATATTAAAAATCATTGATATATGTGTATTGTAAACATGGGTGACTTTTTTTCCTTTTACTGTTTTTTGTTTGCTTAAAATTCCATAAGGCACATATATTAATTTTCTTGTTAAAGAAGTAAATTAAAAAGCAAATCTGAACATTAAATCAAATAATAAAACATAGTTCAGTTTTATTTCCTATTATCTTAGGAAGGTCACTAGCCTTTTGGACCTCAGATCACTGCTCTCTAATGTGAGAATGAAATCTTATTATGGTAAGAATAAAATGTGTGATAAGGTTTTCTAGAGTCCACATTTTAAAAGTAATGTTGAGACCTCCCTGGTGGCTCAGTGGTTAAGAATCGACTGCCAACGCAGGGGACACAGTTTCGAGCCCTGGTCTGGGAAGATCCCACATGCCAGGTAGCAACTAAGCCACAATTACTGAGGCCTGCACGCCTAGAGCCCGTGCTCCGCAAAGAGAGAAGCCACTGCAATGAGAAGCCCATGCACTGCAACGAAGAGTAGCCCCCGCTCGCTGCAACTAGAGAAAGCCTGCATGCGGCAATGAAGACCCAATGCGACAATAAATTTTCTTAAAAGTAAGGTTAATCAATATTTAAAAAGCCCCTAGCTGTGGAGCTTCAAGATGGCGGAAGAGTAAGGTGCGGAGATCACCTTCCTCCCCACAGATACACCAGAAATACATCTACATGTGGAACAGCTCCTACAGAACACCGACTGAACGCTGCCAGAAGACCTCAGACCTCCCCAAAGGCAGGAAACTCCCCACGTACCTGGGTAGGGCAAAAGAAAAAAGAAAAAACAGAGACAAAAGAATAGCGACGGGACCTGCACCACTGGGAGGGAGCTGTGAATGAGAAAAGGTTTCCACACACTAGGAAGGCCCTTCACGTGCGGAGACTGCGGGTGGTGGAGGGGGTAGATTCGGGGCCGTGGAGGAGAGCGCAGCCACAGGGGTGCGCAGGGCAAAGCGGAGAGATTCCCGCACGGAGGATCAGTGCCGACCAGCACTCACCAGCCTGAGAGGCTTGTATGCTCACCCGCCGGGACGCGTGGGGGCTGGGAGCTGAGGCTCGGGCTTCGGTCGGCTCCCAGGGAAAGGACTGGGGTTGGCTGCGTGAACACAGCCTGAAGGGGCTAGTGTGCCACAGCTAGCCGGGAGGGAGTCCAGGAAAAAGTCTGGAGCTGCCAAAGAGGCAAGAGACTTTTTCTTGCCTCTTTGTTTCTTGGTGCGCGAGGAGAGGGCATTAAGAGTGCTGCTTAAAGGAGCTCCAGAGACGGGCGCGAGCCGCGGCTATCAGCGTGGACCCCAGAGACAGACATGAGATGCTAAGGCCGCTGCTGCTGCCGGCACCAAGAAGCCTGTGTGCAAGCACAGGTCACTCTCCACACCTCCCCTCCTGGGAGCCTGTGCAACCCGCCACTGCCAGGGTGCCGGGATCCAGGGAAAACTTCCCCGGGAGAAAACACGGCGTGCCTCAGGCTGGTGCAACGTCACGCCGGCCTCTGCCACCACAGGATCGCCCCACATCCGTACCCCTCCCTCCCCCCGGCCTGAGTGAATCAGAGCCCCCGACTCAGCTGCTCCTTTACTCCGTCCTGTCTGAGCGAAGAACAGACGCCCTCAGGCGACCTACATGCAGAGGCAGGGCCAAATCCAAAGCTGAACCTCAGAAGCTGTGCGAACAGAGAAAAGAAAGGGAAATCTCTCCCAGCAGCCTCAGAAGCAGCGGATTAAATCGCCACAATCAACTTGATGTACCTTGCATCTGTGGAATACCTGAATAGACAACGAATCATCCCAAATTGAGGAAGTGGACATTGGGAGCAAAGATATATATATATTTTTCCCCTTTTTCTCTTTTTGTGAGTGTGTATGTGTATGCTTCTGTGTGTGATTTTTGTCTGTATAGCTTTACTTTTACCATTTGTTCTAGGGTTCTGTCCATCCTTTTTTTTTTTTTTTTTTTTTTTTTTACTTTTTAAAATATTTCTCTTAATAATTATTTTTTATTTTAATAACTTTATTTTATTTTATTTTATCTTTCTATTTTCCTATTTTTTTCTCCCTTTTATTCTGAGCTGTGTGGATGAAAGGCTCTTGGTGCTCCAGCCAGGAGTTAGTGCTGTGCCTCTGAGGTGGGAGAACCAACTTCAGGACACTGGTCGACAAGAGACCTCCCAGCTCAACATAATATCAAATGGTGAAAATCTCCCAGAGATCTCCATCTCAATGCCAAGACCCAGGTCCACTCAACGACCAGCAAGCTACAATGCTGGACACTCTATGCCAAATAACAAGCAAGACAGGAACACAACCCCATTCATTAGCAGAGAGGCTGCCTAATATCAAAATAAGGCCACAGACACCACAGAACACACCACCAGATGTGGACCTGCGCACCAAAAAGATAAGATCCAGCCTTATCCACCAGAACACAGGCACTAGTCCCCTCCACCAGGAAGCCTACACAAGCCACTGAACCAACCTTAGCCACTGGGGAGAGACACCAAAAACAATGGGAACGACAAACCTGTAGCCTGCAAAATGGAGACCCCAAACACAGTAAGTTAAGCAAATGAGAAGACAGAGAAACACACAGCAGATGAAGGAGCAAGACAAAAACCCACCAAAGCTAACAAATGAAGAGGAAATAGGCAGTCTACCTGAAAAAGAATTCAGAATAATGATAGTAAAGAGGATCCAAAATGTTGGAAATAAAACAGAGAAAATAAAAGAAACAGTTAACAAGGACCTAAAAGAACAAAAGAGCAAACAAACGATGATGAACAACACAATAAATGAAATTAAAAATTCTCTAGAAGGAATCAATGCAGAATAACTGAGGCAGAAAAACGAATAAGTGACCTGGAAGATAAAATAGCAGAAATAACTGCTATTTCCAAAAATAGAAAGAAAAAAGAAGGAAAACAACTGAGGACAGTCTCAGAGACCTCTGGGACAACATTAAATGCACCAACATTCGAATTATAGGTGTTCCAGAAGAAGAAGAGAAAAAGAAAGGGTCTGAGAAAATATTTGAAGAGCTTATAGTTGAAAACTTCCCTAATGCAGGAAAGGAAGTAGTTAATCAAGTCCAGGAAGCAAAGAGAGTCCCATACAAGATTAACCCAAGGAGAAACATGCCAAGAGACATATTAATCAAACTACCAAAAATTAAATAGAAAGAAAAAATATTAAAAGCAGAAAGGGAGAAACCATGAATAACACACGAGGGAATCACCATAAGGTTAACAGCTGATCTTTCAGCACAAACTCTGCAAGCCAGAAGGGAGTGGCAGGACATATTTAAAGTGGTGAAGGAGAAGAACCTACAACCAAGATTACTCTACTCAGCAAGGATCTCATTCAGATTTGATGGAGAAATTAAAACATTTACAGACAAGCAGAAGCTGAGAGAGTTCAGCACCACCAAACCAGGTTTACAACAAATGCTAAAGGAACTTTTCTAGGCAGGAAACACAAGAGAAGGAAAAGACCTACAATAATAAACCCAAAACAATTAAGAAAATGGGAATAGGAACATACATATCGATAATTACCTTAAATGTAAATGGATTAAATGCTCGAACTATGAACACAGACTCGCTGAATGGATACAAAAACAATACTCATATATATGCTCTCTACAAGAGACGCACATCAGACCTAGGGACACATACAGACTGAAAGTGAGGGGATGGAAAAAGATATTCCTTGCCAATGGAAATCAAAAGAAAGCTGGAGTAGCAATTCTCATATCATACAATATAGACTTTAAAATAAAGACTATTACAAGAGACAAAGAACAACACTACATAATGATCAAGGGATCAATCCAAGAAGACATAAAAATTGTAAATATTTATGCACCCAACGTAGGAGCACCTCCATACATAAGGCAAATGCAAACAGCCATAAAAGGGGAAATCGACAGTGACACAATCATAATAGGGAACTTTAACACCCCACTTTCAACAATGGACAGATCATCCAAAATGAAAATAAATAAGGAAATACAAGCTTTAAATGATACATAAAATAAGATGGACTTAATTGATATTTATAGGATATTCCATCCAAAAACAACAGAATACACATTCTTCTCAAGTGTTCATGGAACATTCTCCAGGATAGATCATATTTTGAGTCACAAATCAAGCCTTGGTAAAGTTAAGAAAATTGAAATCGTATCAAGTATCTTTTAGACCACAACACAATGAGACTAGATATCAATTACAGGAAAAAATCCATAAAATATACAAGCACATGGAGGCTAAACAATACACTACTTAATAACCAAGAGATCATTGAAGAAATCAAAGAGGAAATCAAAAAATACCTAGAAACAAATGACAATGGAGACACAACAACCCAAAACCTATGGGATGCAGCAAAAGAAGTTCTAAGAGGGAAGTTTATAGCAATACAATCCTACTTTAAGAAACAAGAAACATCTCAAATAAACAACCTAATCTTACACCTAAAGCGATTTGAGAAAGAAGAACAAAAAAATCCCAAAGGTAGCAGAAGGAAAAAAATCATAAATATCAGATCAGAAATAAATGAAAAAGAAATGAAGGAATGATAGCAAAGATCAATAAAACTAAAACCTGGTTCTTTGACAAGATAAACAAAATTGATAAACAATTAGCCAGACTCACTGACAAAAAAAGGGAGAAGACAAATCAGTAGAGTTAGAAATGAAAAAGGATAAGTATCAACAGACATTGCAGAAATAAAAAGGATCATGAGAGATTACTACAAGCAACTCTATGCCAATAAAATGGAAAACCTAGAACACATGGATAAATTCTTAGAAATGCAAAACCTTCCGAGACTGAACCAGGAAGAAATAGAAAATATGAACAGATCAATCACAACCACTGAAATTGAAACTGTGATTAAAAATCCTCCAGCAAACAAAAGCCCAGGACCAAATGGCTACATAGGCGAATTCTATCAAACATTTAGAGAAGAGCTAACACCTATCCTTCTCAAACTCTTCCAAAATATAGCAGAGGGAGTAACACTCCAAAACTCATTCTATGAGGCCATCATCACCCTGATACCAAAACCAGACAAAGATGTCACAAAGAAAGAAAACTACAGGCCAATATCACTGATGAACATAGATGCAAAAATTGTCAACAAAATACTAGCAAACAGAATCCAACAGCACATTAAAACAATCATACAACATGATCAAGTGCGGTTTATCCCAGGAATACAAGGATTCTTCAATACATGCAAATCAATCCATGTGATACACCATATTAACAAATTGAAGGAAACAAATACGTATGATCATCTCAATCGATGCAGAGAAAGCTTTTTGACAAAATTCAACACCCACTTATGATTAAAAACCCTGCAGAAAGTAGGCATAGAGGGAACTTTCCTCAACATAATAAAGGCCATATATGACAAACCACAGCCAACATCGCCCTCAGTGGTGAAAACTTGAAACCATTTCCACTAAGGTCAGGAACAAGACAAGTTTGCCCACTCTCACCATTATTATTCAACATAGTTTTGGAAGTTTTAGCCTCAGCAATCAGAGAAGAAAAAGAAATAAAACGAATCCAAATCGGAAAAGAAGAAGTAAAGCTGTCACTGTTTGCAGATGACATGATACTATACATAGAGAATCCAAAAGATGCTACCAGAAAACTACTAGAGCTAATCACTGAATTTGGTAAAGTACCAGGATACAAAATTAATACACAGAAATCTCTAGCATTCATATACACTAATGATGAAATATCTGAAAATGAAGTTAAGAACACATTCCCATTTACCATTGCAACAAAAAGAATAAAATATCTAGGAATAAACCTACCTAAGGAGACAAAAGACCTGTATGCAGAAAATTATAAGACACCGATGAAAGAAATTAAAGATGATACAAATAGATGGAGAGCTATAGCATGTTCTTGGATTGGAAGAATCAACAATGTGAAAATGACTAAACTACCCAAAGCAATCTACAGATTCAATGCAGTCCCTATCAAACTACAACTGGCATTTTTCACAGAACTAGAACAAAATATTTCACAATGCAAAAGACCCCGAATATCTAAAGCAATCTTGAGAAAGAAAAATGGAGCTGGAGGAATCAGGCTCCTTAACTTCAGACTATTCTACAAAGCTACAGTCATCAAGACAGTGTGGTACTGGTGCAAAAACAGAAAGATAGATCAATGGAACAGGATAGAAAGCCCAGAAATAAACTCACACACATATGGTCACCTTATCTTTGAGAAAGGAGGCAGGAATGTACAGTGGAGAAAAGACAGCCTCTTCAATAAGTGGCGCTGGGAAAACTGGACAAGTACATGTAAAAGTATGAGATTAGAACACTCCCTAACACCATACTCAAAAATAAGCTCAAACTGGATTAAATACCTAACTCTAAGGTCAGAAACACTCAAACTCTTAGAGGAAAACATAGGCAGAACACTCCAGGACATAAATCACAGCAAGATCCTTTTGACCAACCTCCTAGAGAAATGAAAATAAAAACAAAAATAAACAAATGGGACCTAATAAAACTTAAAATCTTTTGAACAGCAAAGGAAGCCATAAACAAGACCAAAAGACAAACCTCAGGATGGGAGAAAATATTTGCAAATGAAGCAACTGACAAACGATTAATCTCCAAAATTTACAAGCAGCTCAATAACAAAAAAACAAACAACCCAATCCAAAAATGGGCAGAAGACCTAAATAGACATTTCTCCAAAGAAGATATACAGACTGCCAACAAACACATGAAAGAATGCTCAACATCATTAATCATTAATCATTAGAGAAATGCAAATCAAAACTACAATGAGATATCATCCAACACCGGCCAGAATGGCCATCATCAAAAAATCTAGAAACAATAAATGCTGGAGAGGGTGTGGAGAAAAGGGAACACTCTTGCACTGCTGGTGGGAATATAAATTGGTACAGCCACTATGGTGAACAGTATGGAGGTTCCTTAAAAAACTACACACAGAACTACCATATGACCCAGCAATCTCACTACTGGGCATATACCCTGAGAAAACCATAATTAAAAAAGAGTCATGTACCAAAATGTTCATTGCAGCTCTATTTACAATAACCAGGAGATGGAAGCAACCTAAGTGTCCATCAACAGATGAATGGATAAAGAAGTGTGGAACATATATGAAATGGAATATTACTCAGCCATATAAAGAAAGGAAATTGAGTTATTTGTAGTGAGCTGGATGGACCTAGTGTCTGTCATACAGAGTGAAGTAAGTCAGAAAGAGAAAAACAAATACCGTATGCTAACACATATATACGGAATCTAAGGGAAAAAAAAGATCATGAAGAACGTAGGGGTAAGATGGGAATAAAGACACAGACCTACTAGAGAATGGACTTGAGGCTATGGGGAGGGGGAAGGGTAAGCTGTGAGAAAGTGAGAGAGTGACATGGACATATATACACTACCAAATGTAAGATAGGTAGCTAGTGGGAGGCAGCCGCATAGCACAGGCAGATCAGCTTGGTGCTTTGTGATCACCTAGAGGGGTGGGATTGGGAGGGTGGGAGTGAGGGAGACAAAAGAGGGAAAGAAATATGGGAACATATATATATGTATAACTGATTCACTTTGTTACAAGGCAGAAAGTAACACACCATTGTAAAGCGATTATACTGCAATATAGATGTAAAAAATATGTATATATAAGATAGCCCAGAGATAAACCCTAACACATATGGTCACCTTATCTTTGATAAAGGTGGCAAGAATATACATTGGAGAAGAGACAGCGTCTTCAATAATTGGTTCTGGGAAGACTGGACATGTACATGTAAAAGTATGAAATTAGAACACTCCCTAACACCATACACAAAAATAAACTCAAAATGGTTTAAACACCTAAATGTAAGGCCAGACACTAGGAAACACTTAGAGGAAAACATAGGCAGAACACTCTAGGACATAAATCACAGTAAGATCCTTTTTGACCCACCTCTTAGAGAAATGGAAATAAAAACAAAAATAAACAAATGGGACCTAATGAAACTTAAAATCTTTTGCACATCAAAGGAAACCATAAATAAGACAAAAAGACAGCCCTCAAAATGGGAGAAAATATTTGCAAATGAAGCAACTGACAAGGGATTAATCTCCAAAATTTTCAAGCAGGTCATGCAGCTCAATTTCAAAAAACAAACAACCCAATCCAAAAATGGGCAGAAGACCTAAATAGACATTTCTCCAAAGAAGATATACAGATTGCCAACAAACACATGAAAGAATGCTCAACATCTTTAATCATTAGAGAAATGCAAATCAAAACTACAATTAGATTTCATCTCACACCGGTCAGAATGGCCATCATCAAAAAATCTAGAAATAATAAATGCTGGAGAGGGTATGGAGGAAAGGGAACCCTCTTGCACTGCTGGTGGGAATGTAGATTGATACAGCCACTATGGAGAACAGTATGGAGGTTCCTTAAAAAACTACAAATAGATCTACTGTACGACCAGCAATCCTACTGCTGTGCATATACCCTGAGAAAACCGTAATTCAAAAAGAGTCATGTACCAAAATGTTCATTGCAGCTGTATTTACAATAGCCAGGACATGGAAACAACCTAAGTGTCCATCAACAGATGAATGGATAAAGAAGATCTGGCACATATATAAAATGGAATATTACACAGCCTTAAAAAGAAACAAAATTGTGTTATTTGTAGTGAGGTGGATGGACTTAGAGTCTGTCATAGAGTGAAGTAAGTCAGAAAGAGAAAAACAAATACTGTATGCTAACACATATATATGGAATCTAAAAAAAAAAAAAAAGGTCATGAAGAACCTAGGGGCGAGATGGAATAAAGACACAGACTTACTAGAGAATCGACTTGAGGATATGGGGAGGGGGAAGGGTAAGCTGTGACAAAGTGAGAGAGTGGCATGGACATATATAAACTACCAAAGGTAAAATAGATAGCTAGTGGGAAACAGCCGCATAGCACAGGGAGATCAGCTCGGTGCTTGTGACCACCCAGAGTTGTGAGGTTGGGAGGGTGGGAGGGAGGGAGACACAAGACGGAAGAGCTATGGGAACATATGTATATGTATAACTGATTCACTTTGTTGTAAAGCAGAAAATAACACACCATTGTAAAGCAATTATACTCCAATAAAGATGTTAAAAAATAAGTAAATTACAAAAATAAATAAAGAGCACCTAGCTATTGTAAATGTACTCAACTATTTAGTACTGGAAAAATTTTATATCCATTTTTGTAAGTTACAAACATGATCACTAACTCTCTCTTTAATATTTGTTTAAAACTTTACAAGGAGATATAAAAAAAAACACCAAGTTTCTAAAATTGTAAATAAACAAGAATAATTCACTGCCAGGAAAATGTCAAGAATAGGCTCTTAAAATAATCTGTAAACAATTAGGATATTTTAGAGCAGAGAGAAAGGACATAGGTTTATTGAGAAGGAATCATATATAGCAAAAGTTACTTTCTATTTTTGCTAAGTTTAGCAGCTTTTAGATCATGATAATGTCTTAGAAGAAGTTTATCTTGATTCCAGCTAAGCATTTGACCAGGGGTTGAATAATTTCATTGTAAACAAGGTAGAGAAAAATTGGCGGGATGATAGTGCATTTAGGTGGATTTGTAACTAATGAAACAATTGAACTTACTGTGTTGATTCATCAGTATCAACCTGAGGGTACCTCAGATGTCCTGCCACATGCTTGTGCACTTGATCCTGTGAGGTTTAACATATTATCAGTGAAAGAATCTTCATCAATCGCACAGCTGAGGTATAGCTGAGCCAGAAAGCCAACAACTTGAAAAACTAACTGACTATGAAAATGGACACTCAAAACTTAAAAAAAAAAAAAGGCTAAATGCATTAATGCTGAAATATAACATTGAGTAATAGAATGTTTGAAAATTAAGTTCAGAGATCAATGAGAAACCACCTGTATGCTTTCACCAACCACAAGGTCAATACAAGCTAATGGTGTGATGTGAGACCTAATAACATTATCTTATGTTGCAGTCAGCCAAGTTCTGTGTTATGATCAAGGCAGATAGTAGTAGAACTACTCTCCACAGTTCAGAACATATAAAATTCTAGGCCCCATAGTGAAAAAAGAAAGAAAAGGAAGAAAAGAAGGAAGGAAGGAAGGAAGGAAGGAAGGGAGAGAGGGAGGGAGGGACGGAATGAGCAAGAAAGAAGGGAAGAAGGAGAGAAAACTAGAGAGCAAGTTATAAACCAAGATAATGATGGATCTGACAGTGGCATGTAAAAAAGACTTAAGAAAATAAAGAAGTTTAACCCAGGGAAAAGATTTTTAGAAAATATGATAGCTGACTTATACTATTTGCAAAGCTATCATTAAGCAGAGATGGTAAGACACCCCCAAAACTGTTACTCTGGTACTCTTCGAGTCTATGATTCTTTTTTTCTATCAAAAAAGAGATATTGGCCATAGACACTCATATATTGAACATAATTTGACCTTTGAACCTAATTACTTTTCAGATCCCATGCAGGGTTACAAAATCCAATTTACATTTGGACAAAAGATGCTTGTTTAAATTAAGCTGAGTGGCCAATTATCTATGAATACATCTCAATTCTATTTATGCACATAAATGTGCAAAAATGCCTAGAAAGGGAGAAATGGTGAAGACAAGAAGGATGAAGACGTGATATGTGTGAGTTAAAATGTTAACTGTATCATTCTACAAAAACATGCAAAATAGGTTAAACATATTCTTTGGTCAGAAAGTTAATGATAAGGGCATGAATTATGATAAATTTCTGTAAATTCTTGGCACAAAATGATAATTCTAAGAAGGTTTACTTTTAAAAAATAAATATAAAATTTTTCACTGGGATAATTTAGGTGTACTTTGACAAATTAAGCCAGTAATTTATTTCTTTCTAACAAGAATATTTACTAATTTTAAAATATTAGTGTGTATTTCTATATGCATTCCCATTAATGAAGAAAACTCTTGTTTGGAAACTTTACTTAATGAGGGCATTCTAGAACTCTGGATGCAGAATCAACATTAAATTATGATCAGATGGAAAAAAGGTAAAGACAATGGCATTATTACACATGGTATTTTATGATATAGATATGTCCAATTGACTGTTTAATCACATTATTCAATGAACTAAATTATAAAACTCTTCATTGAAAAGGAATGGACTCCATAATTTAAATTATACAAAAGAGCCAGAACAAATTCAAGTAATAAACAAATTTAGAACAAATTCGAGTAAGGATAAACAATATAAAACACATGTTGAAATGATATTAGGATGCTAGATTTAACAAAGGGAATAACTTTGTTTATGATTATACCTTGAAAATAATTAAATATCCTAATAAAAAAAATCATGGAGAAAGCGGGGAGTGGGTGGTGGTGGTGGTGTGATGAATTGGGAGATTAGGATTGACATATATACACTAATCTGTATAAAATAGATAACTAATAAGAACCTGCTGTATAAAAAAATAAATGAATAAAATAAAATTTTAAAAAATCACCAAGGTGTGCAAGAATCATATATTTATCAAGAGAAATAAATAATTAAACTAAATAAGATAAACACGCTTGTAAATTGTTTTTACCAAACATGGTTAGATAAAAAATTCAATAAGCAAAATATCAGGTGAAAAAACTTTGGATTGAATTGCATTTTTAAATTTTAGTTCACTTAATAAGTATTTGGAAAAATATATAACATATATGTTACAACCTATTTATGTACACACATATGGGTTATAGGACACATATAGTGTGTGTGTGTGTGTGTGTGTGTGTTATAGGATGAATTATCCCTGTATTAACACCTTTGCATGTTTGAACATCTATTATAGTATTCTTTTGCATGGAAGAGAAACTTGAGTATTCCAGGCACCTAACAAAATGAAAGATAGTTTTGCTGTATGTATTAGAGTGGATTAATGTTTGACAAATATTAATTTGCAGCGCTTCTCCCTGCAGTGCCTCTCCTTTCAAGAGGATCACACATCTCTATGTGAAAAGCTATGATCAATAAAATTTTGGCAGGATTTTAAGAATGGCATGTGGCTTATAATGTCTTTTCCCCATTACCTGATGATGGGTTGTGTTTTCAATAGAGCCTGCTTGGCTTACATGGGTTGGGAATAAAGCCACAAATGACTCATGATGGACGTATTGTATGAGTGAAAAATAAACCTTTATTATGGTAAGCACCCGAGACTTGGGGAGCGTTAGTCACTGCAGCAGTCTAGGAAATCCTGATACAATATGGAATTGAAGAAATTAGATTCTATGAACTAACAATACTTTCTGTATACAGTAACTAGAAACTATATTCTATTCTTGGTAAACATTTCTTTGTTTATTTTTTTAAATTTTTGTTGGAGTATAGTTGATTTACAATGTTGTGTTTCAGGTGTACAGCAAAGTGAATCAGTTATACATATACATATATCCACTCGTTTTTTTTTTAGGTTCTTTTTCCATATAGGCCATTACAGAGTATTGAGCAGAGTTCCTTGTGCTTGGTAACCACTTCTGAAAGTAGTTGAGATGCAATGTTCCTGTAGCTACATCTGTGTAATTGTAAAGACAACAGCTCCAAATCAAGAATAGCCTTAACTCTCCTTTTAAGTCATTTCAAAATTTGCAGTATTTGAAGTTTCCATTCAGAATCTTAATTGAAAACAATATCTATCAAAGAAACACTTAATTTAGGAGCCACAATGATCATGCTACCTAATTTGGGCTCATCTTGGATTTGAATTTTCAAGACATTTATTTTTCCCATACAAAGTGTAGAAGGCAGAGGAGATAGAAACATATTCAATTGATTATAAAATTCTGGTAATCCTAAAACCATCATGTTTTGCTTTTAGATACAGGAAGAAATTCCCACAAAAAATTGTATATACTATATTCAATATTTACTTTAAACTAATCAAAGAATCACACAAAAACAATGGACTTACTGATGTTAAAAAATAAAATTAACTTCCCTTCAGATTAAAAATTTATGTGAAAATGAAATTTATCACATTATAGAATTATAGACTGATTACTACCCCACTAAAAAAAGATCACTAAATCTAACCTGTTCAAAACCGAAGAAAATGATGGAGGTAGTATAAAGGATTAACAACAAATCTGAAAGCACCTAGACTATAATGGAAACAAATACTAGAAATAGATGCAGATCATAAATAATAAATCTCAACAAAATATGACCACTAATTCATTTGCTTGTGTTACAAAATTTAAAACACAATGTTTAGTAGACACAACCAAATAAATAACTCATATACAAATGTTTATATAAGTATTACTGTGAAAGTATGTTTGATAATTGACTACAAGTAAAACAAAAGTTATAGAAAATCATGTGATAATGTGTTTCATAGAAATACAGTGTTCAAGAGGGTGCTGCAAAAATAGATAATAAACACTGTTTCAGTGATGATGTTTATTAAGGATTTATGAACTAATATAGAACATAAACAGCACATTGCTTAAATTTGCAAAATTTAAATGACCTGCTTTTTTACTGGGCATATGTATTTTAACAGTAGTTAGAGAAAGGTATGTAAAATGGAAAAAATCTATGATTTTGCTATTATCATCATCAAGAGCAACAATGTAGAATCTCAACAAATTTTGAGAACTAATTTTGCAGAAAATAAATGATTAGGCTTTTATTAACAATTCAGCTATAATATTTTAAATCTCATATGTTAATTATATTATTGCTCATTCAAGTTATAGGGCATTCTGAAATGAATCGTTGGCCCATGACAACAAATTACTGTTCTGAAATACCACTATTATTAATATCTTCTGGATCCATTGTGTGGTTTTCCATAGAGGGAATTCTATTTACAAAGAGTTACTAAAACAGCATAGGAAAAATCATAGCCCCGTCTTCTTATATTATCCGGGAAGGATGTGGTTCATAGCATATGCTACTCCAGATTGAGTTTCCAACATGGTCAGCATTACTATAGATCATATTCACAATAGTGTCATTACCGTATGGCTGGTCTACAGACAATGCACCAGAGAAAAATAAAAAGGACTTACAATATTTCGACCTGGGTTCTATGTTTTGGAATTTATTCTTGTCCATAATTCTCTGAGCCTCTAGAAAATGAAGACATTTAGACAGTTAAGGTAGAAGCATATCTTAAAAAGGAATGGACATCACTTTTCTCTCTCCATTTTCAACATGTTTTTAAGCCCTCAGTTTTCCTCCGACCCTGCCCATTATCCAGGACTGTGCAGAGTTCCTTCAATTGAATACTCCAATCTTGGCTACTATCTTTCCCTACATGGAAAAGGAACTCTGGATCTGTCTCCGCTCGACCTAACAAATAACCTACTGTACTTTCATTCTCATTATGAGCTGTGACCTCTGCATTGAGATTTAAATATTTCACTTGATAAACATCTCATGTTTTATGTCTGCTTCAAAGATTGGCATTTTATCTGGAAATCTTCATCAGATGCAATGGTCCTCTAATTTTAAGCAGTAATTCTTGATAGGCTGTGAAATACTAGATTCTATGGCTAAGTATGTTTTAATCTCCCTTGAGATTGCTCTAGGTTGGAAAGCCTGAGCACATTTTTTTAGGTGAGAAGGAGGTCATTGCTACAGGAATTTAGATAGCTAAAACTACTCCATGATTCCATTCTTAAGTATGATATTCCTTTGGGGGCTTATGTAAGAGCAGCTCCTGGCTAAAGTTGATGAACCAGTTGCTTTTTAAAATTAACTGTACATAGCTGTTCAGTGAACTCTATGGGTCACAAAAAGGTGGGAAAGCAATATATCCTATTAAGAAGCTTATGAAATTGCATCAGGATGCATAATTAATAACATAGTTAGTAAAGTACAACTATGCATAAGTGTTATTGAGGATAACAGAAAAGAATCATCTCTTGGAGGTGAGATTAAGCTAAGCAGAAATATAACCAGTGAAATTTATTTTAAAATTGCCACAATATGGAGAAGAAATATAGATTTCTCAATGTGAGAAAAATGTGAACAAATGAAATTTCAGGAAGGAACAATAAAAATAATTAAGGGTGTAAATGAAATGATTAATGAGTGTAGACTAAAAAATAGTATGCATTTAATTTGGTGAAAAGACTAATGGGAAACTCAATCACTTGAAAGTATCTGTAGAGTAGAAAAGATGGGAGATGGAGCAAATTTTAAGCTAGTCAAGAGAAAATAACCAGAAGTAATGGAATAGAATTGAGTATAGGAAATTTTTGAGTGACTATCATAGAAAAGGCAGCCTTGTTAGGTCTATTAGGCTGAGGAATTGTTTCCTAAGGGACATAGTAAAAAGCCCCTTTGCTTGAGCCATTTATGGAAGCCAGACAAAAAAGTGGGTGATGGTATAGGAAACAATTCTATATTCACAAAATTATGGACATTATGATCTAATAGCTCCTACCCTCCCAGCACAAAAAGTCTCTAATGCATATAACTCTTTGGCTTCCAGCTTTTGTATTTTCTCTTTTTGGGGAAAACTGATAGAACACTGAACAGGATCCTGACCATTTAAAAATTATGTATCTAATTTTATTATTACAATTTTGTATTTAACGCTTTCTTTAATTCTGAAAAGCCAGTCAAAAAACTTGAAATATTCCTCATTTGTCCAATAAATTAAATTAACTCACTAGATGATAGGCATTTTTAATGAATAAGTAAATTGCAATTAATGATGAATATTAAGCAATTTCTGTAAAAATATTTCTAACATTTCATGTTTAAAATACTTCAGCTTTTGAAATGAGTAAGATCAATATTTGTATTTTTTCCTGTTAGATACCAAAAACATGAAGGAAGGGACTTATATTTTTCAAAATATAGGGATTTATATTTTTCAAAAGTAGCAGAGCGATAGAGTTTATGCTCTTGTTCTCCTCTGCACTATCAATTTCCAGACTTGGCACTTTAAGAGGAATATAATAACCTGGGGTATTTCTAGAGAAGAATGACTTGGAGGGTAAGGAGAGCCAAAATACAATATGCTTACAATATTCAAGAAACTGGGGATGTTTATAATGCAAAAGTAGATTTAGATAATTTTTGGTAGCCGATAAGTTACTTTTGTCTTTACTATGATCAATATCCTGGAGAAAAAAAATATTGTACCAATACAAAGAGTTGCATGCTAAGGCAAGGTCAATTTTTTTTTCTGTCCCCTTAACATGAGGGTACACACTTGTGCAACATTAACTACTACACACAAATTCAGTATGATATGATAGTTGTATAATAGTGAAAATCACAATTGTCTGTAGTTTTTAAACTAATTTATTTATCTGAGAAAGAAAGAAATGGTACCTCTGGAAGATTCATAAATGTATGGAGCTGTCAGGCACTATGTTAGTCTCTGCAGGTACAGCATGAAATAAACCTACACATTTCCTGCCCCCATGGGTTGAAAGAGATAAATATGAAAACAAATAGAATTCAGAGTGACTACAGAACATGACAGTTGATATGAAAAAATGCAGATAGATAATCAAGAAAAAAAGACCAGAGTACATAAGTTGGGCAGAGAAAGACTCTTTGAGGAAATGACACTTCAGTGAATATCTTACACATAAAAATAAGTCAGCCATGTGTAGAACTAGAAGAAACACAACTCTACAGGGATGAAAGAGGAGAAAAAGTGGATTTAGGAAGCAAAATGAAAAAAGTATCAGTAACTAGGGTAGAGGATTGGGCTAAGAGAGGATCTGTACGAATTCATGGGGAAGAGAGCCACGGTGATAATGGATGGATAGGGGCTTGTTATTTTATTAGTGGCAGAAATAAACATGGAGGTAAGATATGAGTGAATGATTCCTGATATCTATGCCAGAGATAGGAGAAGAATGAATTTCAGAATACTATTAAATCTTGGAAAATTATCTCAGAAGTACAGGGACTTTTGAAAATCATCTTCTCCTATGCCCCATATTCATTATCTACACAAAAAACTTGCATACAGATGTTTTTTAGCAGCTTTATTCATAATAGCCAAAACTTAGAAGCAGCAAAGGTGTCCTTCAGTGGGTGAATGGACAGATAAACTGTGGTACTGTTACATCCAGACAAAGGAATATTAATCAGCATCAAGGAGACATGAGCTATCAAGCCATGGAAAGACACGGAGGAAACTTAAAAAATGCATATTACTAAGTGAAAGAAGCCAATATGAGAAGGCTACTACTGTATGATTCCAACTATACAACATTCTGGAAAAGGCAAAACTATGGAGACAGCAAAAGCATCAATAGTCACCAGGGGTTGTGAGAGGGAGGGATGAATGGGCAGAGTACAGAGAATTTTTAGGGTAGTGAAATTATTCTTTATGATACTACAATGGGGACACATGTCACTACATGATTGTCAGAAACCATAAGAATGTACAAGAGCAATAGTGAACCCTAATGTAAACTCTGAACTTTGGGTGATTATGATGTGTCAATGTAGGCTCATCGATTTTAACAGATGTACCACTCTGGTGGGGGGATGGGTGTTGATAATGCAGGAGGCTATGCATGTGTGGTGAGCAGGAAGTATATGAGAAATCTCTGTGTATTCTTCTCAATTTTTCTATGAACCTAAAACTGCTCTAAAAATAAAGTCTTAAAAATTAAATGATAGTACTTTATTAATAATTCAATTTTCAAATAATAATATTTAAATATGTGAAAGGCTATGATCTGTGTGGGTCTTGACCATTCTTCATTCATTCATTCATGCAATATTTACTGAATATTTCTTACGTGCCAGGGACTCTTCTAAGCAAAGGGAGTAACATAAACACAAATGCATTTCGTTATTGAGTTTGTCTTCTAGTGGAAGAGACATTCAGTAACACGTTAAATATCGTATAGCTATGATAGTCATTTTCTTACTTAATTTCAGATTCATTTCCTGCCCTTCTCTGCCCTGATCTGTATATCAGGTAATTAATCCCCCAGGCTTCCTTAATCTCAGGTTCCCAGGGAGGTTTTTCCAGTTGGGAGCACTTATTGAATTCTGGTTGTGAGGAGAGGAAAAGCCATGGTATATCATAACCTCTTTCTAACTTGGGGGCTAATCTCACAGCAGCTGTGTCTCTTGCTTCCTCCAGATCTGTCGCTCCTGCTTGACAGTTCCCTGAGAAATGCAAATTAGACACAAACTAAACACATAATGAGATATCATTTCACATACAGATTGACAAAAGTTTAATAATCAGACAAAACCAAATGCTATCGAGGATTAGAAGCTATGGAAAAATTTCTACTTTTTTGGTGGGAGCTAAAATATTTTGAAAAAAGATCTGAATTTTATAGACATGTTGAAGATAAACGCTACTACTCGTCAATCCTAATTGTACATTCTAAAGATGAGTTTGCACATGTGAACCTAGAGAAATGTACAAAAATGTCCCTAACAGTACTTACTTCTTGTAATAGAAAATAACAAAACAAAACTACAAATCATCCTAATAAGCATTTAGAGAATAGATAAATGAATAAATTAATTTTGTTTATATGCATTCAATGGAATATTCTATCACAGTATAAATTAATAAATCAGAGATTCTTGCATTGACAAAGATAATATTTTTATTAAAAAAATTATTTGAATTGTTTTATTTTTATACAGCAGGTTCTTATAAGTTATCTATTTTATACATATTAGTGTATGTATGTCAATCCCAATTTCCCAATTCATCCCCCCCCCGCTTTTCCCCCTTGGTGTCCATATGTTTGTTCTCTACATCTGTGTCTCTATTTCTGCCTTGCAAACCGGTTCATCTATACCATTTTTCTAGGTTCCACATATATGCATTAATATACGATATTTGTTTTTCTCTTTCTGACTTACTTCACTCTGTATGACAGTCTCTAGGTCCATCCACATCTCTACAAATGACTCAATTTCATTCCTTTTTATGGCTGAGTAGTATTCCATTGTATATATGTACCACATCTTCTTTTTTTTTTTTTTTACATCTTTATTGGAGTATAATTGCTTTACAATGGTGAGTTAGTTCCTGCTTTATAACAAAGTGAATCAGTTATACATATACATATGTCCCCATATCTCTTCCCTCTTGCATCTCCCTCCCTCCCACCTTCCCTATCCCACCCTCTAGGTGGTCACAAAGCACCGAGTTGATATCCCTGTGCTATGCTGCTGCTTCCCACTGGCTATCTATTTTACGTTTGGTACGGTATATATGTCCATGCCACTCTCTCACTTTGTCACAGCTTACACTTCCCCCTCCCCATATCCTCAAGTCCATTCTCTGGTAGGTCTGTGTCTTTATTCCTGTCTTACCCCTAGGTTCTTCATGACATTTTTATTTTTCTTAGATTCCATATATATGTGTGTTAGCATACGGTATTTGTCTTTCTCTTTCTGACTTACTTCACTCTGTATGAGAGACTCTAGGTCCATCGCCTCACTACAAATAACTCAATTTCATTTCCTTTTATGGCTAAGTAATATTCCACTGTATATATGTGCCACATCTTATTTATCCATTCATCCGATGATGGACACTTGGGTTGTTTCCATCTCCTGGCTATTGTAAATAGAGCTGCAATGAACATTTTGGTACATGACTATTTTTGAATTACAGTTTTCTCAGGGTATATGCCCAGAAATGGGACTGCTGGGTCATATGGTAGTTCTATTTTTGTTTTTTAAGGAACCTCCTTACTGTTCTCCATAGTGACTGTACCAATTCACATTCCCACCAGCAGTGCAAGAGTGTTCCCTTTTCTGCACACCCTCTCCAGCATTTATTGTTTCTACATTTTTTGATGATGTCCATTCCAACCGGTGTGAGATGATATCTCATTGTAGTTTTGATTTGCATTTCTCTAATGATTAATGATGTTGAACATTCTTTCGTGTGTTTGTTGGCAGTCTGTATATCTTCTTTGGAGAAATGTCTATTTAGGTCTTCTGTCCATTTTTGGATTGGGTTGTTTGTTTTTTTATTATTGAGCTGCATGAGCTGCTTGTAAATTTTGGAGATTAATCGTTTGTCAGTTGCTTCATTTGCAAATATTTTCCCCCTTTCTGACGGTTGTCTTTTCGTCTTGTTTATGGTTTCCTTTACTGTGCAGAAGCTTTTAAGTTTCATTAGGTCCCATTTGTTTATTTTTGTTTTTATTTCCATTTCTCTAGGAGGTGGGTCAGAAAGGATCTTGCTGTGATTTATGTCCTAGAGTGTTCTGCCTATGTTTTCCTCTAAGAGTTTGATAGTTTCTGGCCTTACATTTAGGTCTTTAATCCATTTTGAGCTTATTTTTGTGTATGGGTCTTATTTTTGTGAGGGTTCTAATCTCGTACTTTTACATGTACCTGTCCAGTTTTCCCAGCACCACTTATTGAAGAGGCTGTTCTTTCTCCACTGTACATTCCTGCCACCTTTATCAAAGATAAGGTGTCCATATGTGCGTGGGTTTATCTCTTGGCTTTCTATCCTGTTCCATTGATCTATCTTTCTGTTTTTGTGCCAGTACCATACTGTCTTGATTACTGTAGCTTTGTAGTAGAGTCTGAAGTCAGGGAGCCTGATTCCTCCAGCTCCTTTTTTCGTTCTCAAGATTGCTTTGGCTATTCGGGGTCTTTTGTGTTTCCATACAAATTGCGAAATTTTTGGTTCTAGTTCTGTGAAAAATGCCAGTGGTAGTTCGATAGGGATTGCATTGAATCTATAGATTGCTTTGGGTAGTAGAGTCATTTTCACAATGTTGATTCTTCCAATCCAAGAACATGGTATATCTCTCCATCTGTTTGTATCATCTTTAATTTCCTTCATCAGTGTCTTATAATTTTCTGCATACAGGTCTTTTGTCTCCTTAGGTAGGTTTATTCCTAGATATTTTATTCTTTTTGTTGCAATGGTAAATGGGAATGTGTTCTTAACTTCATTTTCAGATATTTCATCATTAGTATATAGGAATGCCAGAGATTTCTATGCATTAATTTTGTATCCTGCTACTTTACCAAATTCATTGATTAGCTCTAATAGTTTTCTGGTAGCATCTTTAGGATTCTCTATGTATAGTATCATGTCATCTGCAAACAGTGACAGCTTTACTTCTTCTTTTCCGATTTGGATTCCTTTTATTTCCTTTTCTTCTCTGATTGCTGTGGCTAAACTTCCAAAACTATGTTGAATAAGAGTGGTGAGAGTGGGCAACCTTGTCTTGTTCCTGATCTTAGTGGAAATGCTTTCAGTTTTTCACCATTGAGGATGATGTTTGCTGTGGGTTTGTCATATATGGCCTTTATTATGTTAAGGAAAGTTCCCTCTATGCCTACTTTCTGCAGGGTTGTTATCATAAATAGGGGTTGAATTTTCTCGAAAGCTTTCTCTGCATCTATTGAGATGATCATATGGTTTTTCTCCTTCAGTTCGTTAATATGGTGTATCACGTTGATTGATTTGCGTATATTGAAGAATTCTTGCATTCCTGGGATAAACAGCACTTGATCATGGTGTATGATCCTTTTAATGTGCTGTTGGATTCTGTTTGCTAGTATTTTGTTGAGGATTTTTGCATCTATGTTCATCAGTGATATTGGTCTATAGTTTTCTTTCTTTGTGACATCCTTGTCTGGTTTTGGTATCAAGGTGATGTGGCCTCGTAGAAGTAATTTGGGAGTGTTCCTCCCTCTGCTATATTTTGGAAGAGTTTGAGGATAGGTGTTAGCTCTTCTCTAAATGTTTGATAGAATTCGCCTGTGAAGCCATCTGGTCCTGGGCTTTTGTTTGTTGGAAGATTTTTAATCACAGTTTCAATTTCAGTGCTTGTGATTGGTCTGTTCATATTTTCTATTTCTTCTTGATTCAGTCTTGGCAGGTTGTGCATTTCTAATAATTTGTCCATTTCTTCCAGGTTGTCCATTTTATTGGCATAGAGTTGCTTGTAGTAATCTCTCATGATCTTTTTTATTTCTGCAGTGTCAGTTGTTACTTCTCCTTTTTTATTTCTAATTCTATTGATTTGAGTCTTCTCCCTTTTTTTCTTGATGAGTCTGGCTAGTGGTTTATCTATTTTGTTTATCTTCTCAAAGAACCAGCTTTTAGTTTTATTGATCTTTGCTATTGTTTCCTTCATTTCTTTTTCATTTATTTCTGATCTGATTTTTATGATTTCTTTCCTTCTGCTAGCTCTGGTAGCTTTGGGGTTTTTTTGTTCTTCTTGCTCTAATTGCTTGAGGTGTAAGGTTAGGTTGTTTATTCGAGATTTTTTCCTGCTTCTTAAGGTGGGCTTGTATTGCTATAAACTTCCCCCTTAGAGCTGCTTTTGCTGCATCCCATAGGTTTTGGGTTGTTGTGCCTCCATTGTCATTTGTTTCTAGGTAGTTTTTTATTTCCTCTTTGATTTCTTCAGTGATCACTTCATTATTAAGTAATGTATTGTTTAGCCTCCATGTGTTTGTATTTTTTATAGATCTTTTCCTGTAATTGATATCTAGTCTCATGGCGTTGTGGTCAGAAAAGATACTTGATACAATTTCAATTTTCTTAAATTTACCAAGGCTTAATTTGTGACCCAAGATATGATCTATCCTGGAGAATGTTCCATGAGCACTTGAGAAAAATGTGTATTCTGTTGTTTTTGGATGGAGTGTCCTATAAATATCAATTAAGTCCATCTTGTTTAATGTATCATTTAAAGCTTGTGTTTCCTTATTTATGTTCATTTTGGATGATCTGTCCATGGGTGAAAGTGGGGTGTTAAAGTCCCCTACTATGAATGTGTTACTGTCGATTTCCCCTTTTATGGCTGTTAGTATTTGCCTTATGTATTGAGGTGCTCCTATATTGGGTGCATAAATAATTACAATTGTTATATCTTCTTCTTGGATCGATCCCTTGATCATTATGTAGTGTCCTTCTTTGTCTCTTTTAATAGTCCTTATTTTAAAGTCTATTTTGTCTGATATGAGAATTGCTACTCCAGCTTTCTTTTGGTTTCCATTTGCATGGTATATCTTTTTCCATCCCCTTACTTTCAGTCTGTATGTGCCTCTAGGTCTGAAGTGGGTCTCTTGTAGACAGCATATATAAGGGTCTTGTTTTTGTATCCATTCAGCCAATCTGTCTCCTTTGGTGGGAGCATTTAGTCCATTTACATTTAAGGTAATTATCGATATGTATGTTCCTATTCCCATTTTCTAAATTGTTTTGGGTTCGTTATTATAGGTCTTTTCCTTCTCTTGTGTTTCTTGTCTAGAGAAGTTCCTTTAGCATTTGTTGTAAAGCTGGTTGTTGGTGCTGAACTCTCTCAGCTTTTGCTTGTCTGTAAAGGTTTTAATTTCTCTATCAAATCTGAATGAGATCCTTGCTGGGTAGAGTAGTCTTGGCTGCAGGTTTTTCTCCTTCATCACTTTCAGTATGTCCTGCCACTCCCTTCTGGCTTGTAGTGTTTCTGCTGAGAGATCAGCTGTTAACCTTATGGGGATTCCCTTGTGTGTTATTTTTCCTTTGCTGCTTTTAATATGCTTTCTTTGTATTTAATTTTTAACAGTTTGATTAATATGTGTCTTGGCGTATTTCTCCTTGGTTTATCCTGTATGGGACTCTCTGTGCTTCCTGGACTTGATTAACTATTTCCTTTTCCATATTAGGGAAGTTTTCAACTATAATCTCTTCAAATATTTTCTCAGTCCCTTTCTTTTTCTCTTCTTCTTCTGGAACCCCTATAATTCGAATGTTGGTGCGTTTAATTTTGTCCCAGAGGTCTCTGAGACTGTCCTCAGTTCTTTTCATTCTTTTTTCTTTACTCTGCTCTGCAGTAGTTATTTCCACTATTTTATCTTCCAGGTCACTTATCCGTTCTTCTGCCTCAGTTATTCTGCTATTGATCCCATCTAGTGTACTTTTAATTTCATTTATTGTGTTGTTCATCGTTGCTTGTTTCATCTTTATTTCTTCTAGGTCCTTGTTAACTGTTTCTTGCATTTTGTCCATTCTATTTCCAAGATTTTGGATCATCCTTACTATCATTATTCTGAATTCTTTTTCAGGTAGACTGGATATTTCCTCTTCATTTGTTAGGTCTGGTGCATTTTTATCTTGCTCCTTTATCTGCTGTGTGTTTTTCTGTCTTCTCATTTTGCTTATCTTACTGTGTTTGGGGTCTCCTTTTTGCAGGCTGCAGGTTCGTAGTTCCTGCTGTTTTTGATGTCTGTCTCCAGTGGCTAAGGTTGGTTCAGTGGGTTGTGTAGGCTTCCTGGTGGAGGGGACTAGTGCCTGTGTTGTGGTGGTTGAGGCTGGATCTTGTCTCTCTAGTGGGCAGGTTCACGTCTGGTGGTGTGTTTTGGGGTGTCTTTGACCTTATTATGATTTTAGGCAGCCTCTCTGTTAATGGGTGGGGTTGTGTTCCTGTTTTGCTAGTTGTTTGGCATAGGTTGTCCAGCACTGAGGCTTGCTGGTCGTTGAGTGTAGCTGGGTTCTGGTGTTAAGATGGAGATCTCTGGGAGATTTTCGCCGTTTGATATTATGTGGAGCTGAGAGGTCTCTTGTTGACCAGTGTCCTGAAGTTGGCTCTCCTACCTCAGAGGCAGAGCCCTGACTCCTGGCTGGAGCACCAAGCGACTTTCATCCACACAGCTCAGAATAAAAGGGAGAAGAAGTTGAGAGAATTAGTGGAAGTATGAGGGAAGAAAGAAGGAAAGGAGGGAAGGAAGGAAGGAAGGAAGAAAGAAAGAAAGAAAGAAGCAAAGAAGGAAAGAAGGCAAGAAGGAAAGAAAGGAGGGAGGGAGGGAGGGAGGAAGGAAGGAAGGAGGGAAAGAAGGAAAAAGACCGAAAGAAAGAAGATACAGTAAAAATAAAATAAAGTATAATAAAGTTATTGAATTAAAAAATACTTATTTAGAAAAAAAAAAAAGGACGGATAGAACCTTAGGACAAATGTTGGAAGCAAAGCTATACAGACAAAATCTTACACAGAAGCATACACCCTCACAAAAAGAGGTAAAGGGGGAAAAATCATAAATCTTGCTCTCAGAGACCACCTCCTCAATTTGGGATGATTCGTTGTCTAAAGGAGGGAAGAAAGGAAGGAAGGAAGGAAAGAAAGAAAGAAAGAAAGAACGAAGGTAAAGTATAATAAAGTTATTAAAATTAATTATTAAGAAAAAATTTTTTTAAAAAACCATGGACGGATAGAACCCTAGGACAAATGGTGGAAGCAAGACTATACAGACAAGATCTCACACAGAAGCATACACATACACATTCACAAAAAGAGGAAAAGGGAAAAAAATCATAGATCTTGCTCCTAAAGTCCACCTCCTTAATTTGGGATGATTGGTTGTCTATTCAGGTATTCCACAGATGCAGGGTACATCAAGTTGATTGCGGAGCTTTAATCTGCTGCTTCTGAGGCTGCTGGGAGAGATTTCCCTTTCTCTTTGTTCTCACAGCTCACAGGGGCTCAGCTTTGGATTTGGCCCTGCCTCTGCGTGTAGGTCGCTGGAGGGCGTCTGATTTTTGCTCAGACAGGACGGGGTTAAAGGAGCCGCTGATTCGGGGGCTCTGGCGCACTCAGGCCGTGGGGGGAGGGAGGGGCACTGCGTGCGGGGCGGGCCTGCGGCGGCAGAGACCGGCGTGACGTTGCACCAGCCTGAGGCCCGCCGTGCGTTCTCCCGGGGAAGTTGTCTCTGGATCCCGGGAACCTGGCAGTGGCGGGCTGCACAGGCTCCTTGGAAGAGGGGTGTGGAGAGTGACCTGTGCTCGCACACAGGCTTCTTGGTGGCGGCAGCAGCAGCCTTAGCGTCTCCCGCCCGTCTCTGGGGTCCGTGCTTTTAGCCGCGGCTCGCGCCCGTCTCTGGAGTTCCTTTAAGCAGCGCTCTTAAACCCCTCTCCTCGCGCACCAGGAAACAAAGAGGGAAGAAAAAGTCTCCTGCCTCTTCGGCAGGTGCAGACTTTTCGTCGGACTCCCTCCCGGCTAGCCGTGGTGCACTAGCCCCTTCAGGCTATGTTCAAGCCGCCATCCCCAGTCCTCTCCCTGCGCACCGACGGAAACCGAAACCCGAGCCTCAGCTCGCAGCACCGCCAGCCCCGGCAGGTGAGCAGACAAGCCTCTCGGGCTGGTGAGTGCCGGTTGGCACCGATCCTCTGTGCGGTAATCTCCCAGCTTTGCCCTCCGCACCCGTTGCTGTGCTCTCCTCCGCGGCTCCGAAGCTCCCCCCTCCGCACCCCGCAGTCTCCGCCCGCGAAGGGGCTTCCTAGTGTGTGGAAACTTTTCCTCCTTCACAGCTCCCTCCCACTGGTGCAGGTGCCGTCCCTATTCATTTGTCTCTGTTTTTTTTTTTTTTCTTTTGCCCTACCCAGGTACATGGGGAGTTTCTTGCCTTTTGGGAGGTCTGAGATCTTCTGCCAGCCTTCAGTAGGTGTTCTGTAGGAGTTGTTCCACGTGTAGATGTATTTCTGGTGTATCTGTGGGGAGGAAGGTGATCTCCGCGTCTTACTCTTCCGCCATCTTCAAGGTCCCCCCTTTCATATTCTTTAGAAGGACAAAACTTCACAGGACTGTGATCCTTCCTCCTTTTGCAATTCCACTCTGTCAAGCTGGGAGAACACGTGCATTCTTTTATTCATTGCTTATGGCTGACTTCACAGGGAAGTATTATGAAAGGGGTTGCAAACTTCCAATTATCAGATATGAAAATTCTTATGAACATAATAAATATAAGCAAGTCTTCATAGTTTTTTAAACTACAGAGTCTTCATTTTTCTCAGTAAATGGATTAGTACAGGCTGTGAGGAATTTTGTAGTAGTCAAATTGGCAAGAAAGAAAATGAAAGCATGAAAGTCTAAGTGCATCTTTCAGAATTAAGGTATTTAATGTTTAAAGGTTTATTTATTTATTTTTTAAGTACTTGAAGGATGGAAAGTAATCAATGAAATGGAGCTAAAACATCAGCGATTTTAATATTCTAGGCTCAGGGGTTTTCTTGAGTTTGTAGAAGTCAGTGTGTTTCTTTTGTAAAATTATACTTTGATTCATTAAAATGTTGACTTCATCATAGGAGTTAGTAGCCTGCGGACAAAGAAATTATGAGAGAAGGGAGTAGAAATCATCATCAGGGCTATAAATTAAGGCAAGTTATTTATTGAGAGGCTGTGTGAGAGATCAGCCCATGGAAATGCAAAATCTCTTTAAGAGATAGGACTGAAATCATATTATATCTTGGCATCTCCAGACCATGTTTGACTGACACATAATAGTCATTCAACTGATGTGTATTAAACAATGACCATAATAAGCATAATAGCACTAATGGGAATCTCTGGCATGTTGTTAAATGGACAAGATTCATCCACATATATGTGTTATCACAGTGAGTATGTGGGTGAAGTGTCATGGAATTCAGTGTTATGCTCCACAACGACCATGGACCTTGCTCTAGCAGCAGTGGATAATGTTAACTGAAGTCTCTACATTACAATGGGTCCCTATCCTCCAGATGGTGTTTGTGTGTGTGTGTGTGGGGGGGGTTGTGTGTGTGTGTGTGTGTATGTGTTGTGTTTTGCCTCTGTGTGTGTAAGACCATTAACTACCTAGTGCACAACCTCCTAGAGTCATGGTCACCAACAACCAGGATATTCTGATGGGTATATCCAGCATGAACCACTGGAAGGAAGTATGTCATAGCTTTGTTTCAGAAAAAAGATTCAACTTATACATAAGCAAACCACATATCCCTTAGTTAAGTATTATGTTTCTGGATCTGAGTACAGTACTAAACTAGTCATTTTTAGTATAAAAATACTCATAGGAAAAATGACCATAGTTTAAATGGTATACATAAAATCCCGCTTAACCTACTACTTATCTTTTGCTCCTGCCCTAATTCCTATATCCTCTAGCCCCAGGCTCCAGAGGTAGCAGAAGACATTTTTCAACTTGCTTTTATATGGTAGAATAGAATTTCTAGTGATAAGGATGGATGTGGATGTCCTATTTTTCAGTGACTTTGAGTTTCCAAATAATCCTGGTTATCAGAAGGCACTGCATAAAAAGAAACATTACAAAACTGAATCCTGCTAAGGCTAAGATTATCATATTTTAGATAATCCCATCCTGATATGGTAGAGTATATTTGCTCAGTGTTAACGATAAAATGTAAGAAGTGAACAGAACTTCATGTAGATGAAATCTTGCTTTAGTAGAAGATAAACGTTTTCTCATTTAGTTGATAAGCAGGCAAAACAACAGGAATACAATTATACTGTTTTTTGGATTTTCTATTGAGATTCCTTCTAATGAACTATGTAGGATCTTTAAGATATATTTGACTTTTCACCTGAATTCAGTTTGAATAATTGCATTAGGTGGTCATCCTTATGTAAGCATTCCATTCACTCACTCACTCACTCATTCATCCATTTATTTAACAATTATTTATTAAGCCATTCTTTGAAATTTCCCAATTTAGTGTCCTTCTCATCCTGTACTGTTCAAAAAGATTGGGAAAAGTTAGGGAGTAATACATGTTGCAGACCGTGGATTTTAGTTCGAACATTTCCTTATTTTAGAATGAATTGTTCTGGGCTTCCCTGGTGGCGCAGTGGTTGAGAGTCCGCCTGCCGATGCAGGGGACACGGGTTCGTGCCCCGGTCTGGGAAGATCCTACATGCCGCGGAGCGGCTAGGCCCCTGAGCCATGGCCGCTGAGCCTGCGCGTCCGGAGCCTGTGCTCCGCAACGGGAGAGGCCACAACAGTGAGAGGCCCGCGTACCGCAAAAAAAAAAAAAAAGAAGAAGAAAGAATGAATAGTTCTGAAAAAGAAATAGTAGCTTTATTACAATTGATCTCCTCAGCTGTATTTGGGTCTGGGCCCATTGCTCTCCTGGGAGAGAACTTTGGCCTGTGACTCTGCTGAGTTACCAGAAACTTAGGGATGTGAGACTGTCATTCTGTCCTAGGAGCTGACTTTAGAGCCAAGATTAACTGGTGCCAGAATGAGAAATAAAATTCAAGAAACTTGAACCTTGAATAAAATTCAAGAACTCTGTAGACTTGCCTGGGATTAAGAAAATGTTACTAAGCATCTTTTTTTTAGGATTCAAAATATCTTCAAACCTGCTTTCTTATGCCGGTATCTCATTTTTTAAATTTACATAAAATAATTTTTAGAAAGAAATAAAATAAGGACAAGAAAAAGAACATAGATGAATGAAAAGAGAAATTTTCCATGCAAAATTACAAAGGCAAAGAAAAATCTAAAAAGGGTGCAATTAAAATTTTCACCTAAATGATATCATCTTAATATCATGACTAGCAAAAGTCCTGTGTCTCTGTGTTTAAAAGCCTCAGATTATTTTTCTGGGAGAACACAGTATTATATCCCTTTTAGAATTCTGAGATTTCTAAGCCACAGGCAAGAATTGTTAGCCTACCACTAATTAATTAATCTGTGTGTTCATACTGTGGTTTACCCTGTGGGTGATAAAAATTTGTGCCACAATTTATTTTGCAGATGACTTTAGGATCCACAGTCAAATCAAATGAGATGGAATTAACTGTCCCAGCCTTCCAAAGAGCAGGCTCATACAAATGCCATACTGTTTTAGCTCTTGGAAGATGACATTTGTCTTAATAATTTTGAAATATGAATGTGTTCTAGATAGCAATAAATGCACTGCAGTGTTCACATAGAAAAAAATATAATAAACGTGATGTTTGAGAGAAGCTCTCTTTCAGGTGTAAAGTCTTCTTGCCTCAGACTACTGACTTTTCCTTCTACACAACTCATTATTATAAGTTCTATCTGTATTTATGTTTTACTTCTATATGACCCAAAGTTTCATAATAGTTATTTACTTTCAACTTTGTCCTCACTCTCAGTTTTCTCATTTTTTTTGGTTATCTTGTTTGATATATTAACATTCTTCTAGTCATTGCCTCTTCATTGCCAGAGTTCTCCGCATCCTAGTTTACAGGGCTGTTTCCACAATCCACACGTCATTGTAATAGGATTAATTATTTATCCATAAAGGGTCTGGGCATATTTATTTTTCAGGTTAATAATGAAAATGCAATAATTGAGTCCTATATAGTTCACACTTAGGAATGATGATCAAAGCTATTTATTATTAAGAAGAGTTACTATTTTCCACTAGCTGTGGACTATATAAACTAACCCCAATATGAATAGTCATTAAATTCTTTACACTTCTGGTTAAAATTAAGAAAGTAAGCTATAATAGAAAGTAATAGCTCTGAACGCACCAATACATTTTCAGGAAATTTCAAAATGAATGTTAAGGGCAATGACATTAAATGTTGATGGCTTTTCGTGATAGATTTATAGTAATCAAAAAATCCAAATAATTCACTTTTAGATGAAGCATGCCTTGGTTTGACAAAAAAAAGGAATCATTCCTACAAATAATAAAAATATCACTATTACTGGGCTTCCCTGGTGGCGCAGTGTTTGGGAGTCCTCCTGCCGATGCAGGCGACACGGGTTCGTGCCCCGGTCCGGGAGGATCCCACATGCCTCGGAGCGGCTGGGCCCGTGGGCCATGGCCGCTGGGCCTGCGTGTCCGGAGCCTGTGCTCCGCAACGGGAAGGGCCGTGGCAGTGAGAGGCCAGAGTACCGCTAAAAAAAAAAAAAAAAATCACTATTACAAATTTTATCTTAGAGGTTAAAAATTTATTTCTGAAAATGTCAATGATTTGGGTATATAAACTAAATTACAATTTTTCTATAATTCTAAAGCTATTTGCTTCACCTCTTCAGTAACTTGTTATTTTCCAGAAAATCTAAAGGACAAATGCTTTTCTGGATTTCTTCCAAAGCAATACATTAAATGACCTTGGTTGTGCTTAGAATTTCAATTTGAAACCTCTAAGCTTGGATATGAATTCCAGTTTAGGGTTTTTGTGAAATTTCTACTGAGGCAAGATGTGTAACAATACAAAACAAATAGTGGCAAAATAAGCCTCTAAAATAAGCTGTTTGAGGATAAATAAAAAAATAATAAAATAATGAATTGATTGGACATAGTAAAAGAAGGATATATACATATATAAATATATATTTTTACATTTAAGATTCCTTCTAACTGTAACATTTAATCAAGAATTCCCTTTAATATTCAATTGGATTGACGTTTTTGATTTTTGCTTTTTTTTTTCTGAGTACTAGTAATAGAAAATCAGCTGAGCTGGTAATGAAAGAAGAGGTTTTCACGAAATCCTTTTTCTTATTTTAATTTCCTTACTTTGTACATTTTACTAAAATCCTACTTTTAACAAAGCACCTACATTTTTCGTGTTGATCCCTTGAAGCTTGCCAGCAAATACTATATAGAATTTAATTTAAAAATATTTCACTGGGTATCCCTGTGATTATTGCTGAAAAAATAAAGAGAAATGAACACTGGTTTGTGCTGTCTCAGAATATTATGCCTCTTAAAATTGCAGTGACGAATGCAGTTAGAGGATACATACACATTCTTGGGAAACAAGTGACTTATGCTTACAAATGTTACCACAAACTGTGTTAGAATAGAATCCAAATCAATAACTTTGAAGAGTCTATCTAGCAAAAGCTTTGAGGTCTTAGTAAATACATGGTGAATGAGTAAAGTAATGACTTTGCAAATCACTTTCATAATATTAAAAGGATTAAGCAGTTACCTTATGAAACATTTTAATTCACTGACAGCAAAAAAAAAAATATGCTGAGTAGAATGCATTTTTCGTAATGTGAAGTATACAAAGAAAGTGTAAATTTATGTCCTCGAAATGCTCACAAACTTACTAGGAAAAAAATAATTGGTTTAGAATGAGAAAAAAATAACTGGTTTAGAATGAGACAAAAATAATTGGTTTAGAATGGGAAAATAACCTGTTATTATGTGTTAAATTCATATATTCTGTGCAATGACAATCGTTAACTTTTATTGAGTGCTTTACCTTCTTTATCACAACAGCCCTATGATTTGATAGGCACTCTTCTGATTCCTGACTACATGGATGGTAGCTGAATCAAAACATATTCATAAGCTTGCCCTGATCAAAGACTCATGAACTCAAGGAGGCTTACTGCAGCATCTAAGCTTTCATACACTGTGCCACAGCTCAGCCTATGTTAGATGGTCAGGAAAAGTTTCATGCAATATGTGGACCTTGATTTAGGTTTCAAAGAAGAATGCAAATTTGGATAGTATTAACAAGCCTGGAAAGCCTATGGCAAAGACCAAATTTTTTACCATATGAGCATGGTAAAACTGGGGGAAGAGATGAGTCTAGATTGAGTAGGATTAATAGGGTCAGAATTTTATTGATTTTCAAGACAGTAAAAAATTATAGATTTTGCACTCAGAAGTGGGAGATATTGACTATTTGGGAGACTTATACAAATTATCTATAAACATTTCATGCACAGGCCCAGCAGTCAATGTTAAAGAGTAGTTTAAAATAAATTACTGCAATATAGCCCATAAGATATAATAACAGATACATATAAATGCACAACTAAACCAGAGAAATTACAATAAGGCCTCCAGAATAGGTGATATCTGAGTTTTGTCTTGAAAGAAAAATTAATGTTTTAAAAGATTCATCTGACGCTAATGTAAGAATGAATTAAAGAGGAGAACTTGATATTAGGTAGAAAAGATAAGAGACATTGTAGTAAAAGATATAGTTTGTGGTAGAGGCATAATCAGATACCAATTTCTTTTAAGCATGATAGATTATTGGTGAGAAAGAGTTATTCCTAAAGAATTATAGTTTTAGATTAATATTATGCATAAATAATATGACTCTGGGACAGTTAATTTACTTATACTAACATGATGCTAATAAGACCAGGGTTATAGGGTTACTCATTCTGTTCTGTGACCTTGGAGTAAAGGCCAGCCAGGAATTTTAGAAAGCTTTCACAGAATGACAAAGACAGATAATGTGAAAACCTTCATAAATTTCATGCCTATGGTAGTCAACATTGAAAAAATAAAACCCTCAAAAACATTTATTCAATTAAGTGCAGACCAAGTGTGGGCATCATCACGCAGAATTCTAGTGTAATAATAAGATTTCCTCTGAGCTTTCCAGATACAGGTGAATATTGAATTTTATTTACATAAGGTTTTATTTGTTCATGCATAGTACCTCCAGCACTATCACTTAGGTGATCTTTACTATTGCTGCCTAAAGACAATGACAACAATCTCAGTAATAATAAAGAGGACCATACCTATCATAACTCAAATAGTTTTGGAATTAGGTAGAGAATGAACAAATAGCTATAATTCATTTAGCACATAACATATTGGCATAACATAATTTAATTTTTACATTTCATGAACTAGGAATTTTTATGTCTATTTTGCAGATGAATAAACTGAGACTCATAGCTGGTGGGTGTCGAAGCTAGGATTCAAACTTGGGAATATCTACTCTCAACTCCAATCCTTTGAACAATATAAGATACATCCAATGATCCTGTCTTACGGGCTTCCCTACCATAGACTCTCAGCCTCCCTTTTCTTTTACCTTGGGCTGTAACATTGGGTTTTAATTTGCAGTGTAGAGAGACGGTAGAGTTAAGACTCCAATGCAATAGCATTTTGTCCTAATTCTTCACTCTGCCGTCACTGGAACTGGCTTCAGTAGTTCTCCCAACTGCAGTTACTCTCTTCATGTGCATCCTCTTTAGGCATCCTATCAAGGCAGGCAGAGGTTAAGCTGTATGGACTCCAAGGTGCAATCCATCTCTAAAAATTCTACTCTTTTAAGAAAGTTAATGAAGTTGACCCAATACTATTGATGTTCGGGGAATTCAAAGCATCTGGAAATTCTCTCTGGAATTTCTCTTCCCTTAACATTTTGTTATTTACAGAATTTATCTTGCTGTCTGAAATTTTTGTCGGTGGTTTCAAATATTTACTATTAATTTGTTTAAACAAGTGATAAGTAATATGTGTCAGGTCCAGTATAGGCATTGGGGATAAAGACCCAGGAGAATTTATTGCCCCAGGAATTCAGGGCATATTTGTTATATCTATGGCTTGTGACCTAAAAGTCTTCGTAGGGGAGTCAGAAAAGTAAACTGAAATTATATGACATGTTTTCATTGATATTTTTTTTTCTCCCAGTTAGAACAGCTTCTGATGATGAGCAAGGCACCAAGGGACATACCGTTTGGATGGGGATGATCGATGATTGGCCACCAAAGTTTGCATTATAAAACTAAGTTCAACTTTGTTGTAAAAGTATTGCTTTGAATGGACTTCTAGTTAGCTACCAAAAAAGTTTGTTGATTTGACATTCTGACTAATTGATAACAGAGAGATTCTAGTATCATCTGCCTTAATAGAGTGCTTATTTTTACTGGTACCAGTCCCAGCTGGCTTTCATTTGCTGGCTGAGCTTGGGTGAGGCATGCCATCTAAGCCTCATTTTTCTCAATTGTCAAATAACCCTAGCTATATTGCTATGAGAACTAAATACATTCATGCATAAAAAGTACTAAACATACTATCTTATATACCAAGGCCTTTTAATTGTCTATATTTCAACCCAAATTTCAATTGCTTTTTCAGTGATATTTGTTGGACTCTGTCTATACTGTATTAAAAAATTAATTATAAGAGAGATAAATGCATTTAAATAGAATGAAAAATATTAAAATATGAAGCATGGTACATTGATACAAAAGTTAATTATTGCTTATTCTCTGGAAATTGATGAATTAAATATTTTAGCTAGCTCTATCTTCTTTTTTGTGGGTGGGGCTGTTTTTCAATCTGATTTCACCTGAATAACCACAGAAGCCCCATGCTAAGTGATGAATCAGACACACTGTGCAATAATAGCTTTGTTAACTGACTTTTAATGCTATTTTACTTCCCAGTTGCTCTCCACATGTCCCCAAAGTTTAATAAAGCTGAAAACATTTTATTTTATTGTCTCAAACTATTGATTATCTGTTTAATGTAATGTTGAAAACTCTGTGATATATTGCCTTTGCCACAATGATTAAATGAATTATCTTAAGAAATAAGAGTTCTGCTTTAAAGCAAAGAACCCTAATGCAAAATAAAATTGTTTCATTCCGACATTACTTGGGGCTCCATTAGAAAGCATACAAATCTTATTCTCTGTATTGCAAAGAAAAGGAATTTGATTGTTTCACAAGTGATTTAGATATTCCTAGGGGCACTGCATGACGATTTAGATTTCTACTTCTTGATTTTATTGCCAACATAAGCTTATTTAAAGAAATGAATAACAAAGTCACTGACTTCAGAGAAATGGAAACATAAGGAAAAAAAGTCTTTGAATTTTGACCTCATAAACAAATAAACAAAAAAACTATTTCAGCCAAAAAGAAAGCACTGTATTTGAGCAAGACAAAAGATATGTCACAATTTAAACCAATCCTAAGAGTTGTCTAATATTAATACAGCGTAATAAGGAAACAAATATGGGTGAAATACTGTATTTGTTTGCTAGGGCTGCCGTAAAAAAGTACCACAGACTAGGTGGTTTAACCAACGGAAATTTATTTTCTAAAGAAAATAAATTCTAGTCTAGAAGTCAGAGATCAAGATGTCCACAGAATTTTTGTGTTTTTTTGAGGTCTCTTTCTTTGGCTTGCAGATGGTCGTCTTTTTCCTCTGTCTTCACATGGTCTCCCCTCTGTGTTTGTCTGTGTCATAATCTCTTCTTATAAAGACACCAGTCCTATTGGATTAAGACTGGTCCTAATGATCCCATTTTAACTTAACTACCTCTTTAAAGACACTATCTCCAAATGTTTAGGGTTTCCATACATGAATTTTGGGAGGACACAATTCAGTCCAAACAACTACTTAATGTAAAAATGATGTATGTGAGTCACTTCATCCATCTTGAGAATGTGACGTTGAGACATGGTTTTTGTTAACAGACTATTTGCAGGGATGACAAACACTGCAGAAACACATTCTCCTGACCACATAGCCCTGACTGTGGACATTGTTTTTCCTCCCAATACCTCTTCCTTATCACAGGAATAGTATATACATTTTTCAGGGAACAACTCTTCCTCCTCTTTTCACTGTAGTATCTAAACATGTCCAAATAGGATTACCCTTCTTCTTAAATATATTCACATGCCTGACCAAACTGATTGCTTAAGGATACTAAGGATACTAAAGTATCCCACTACATTTTTAGATCCAGAGCTGAGGGAAGGGACTGCTTCTTTCTGGAGAGAAAGCTGAGATATGTGAGTGCAGAAATTCCAAGGTGTGCCAGTTCTGGTCTTCTGGAAAACACCAGTCTGCAGGGGGAGAGAATGAAACTCATATGCAAAGATTACAGATAATGGGCAGAGAGTCTAGAAAATTCAAAAATTTATGATCATCTCTAACTCATCAATGCACATTGTGGTCATATGAATCAAAAAATTCTCCCTTTTTCCCATCCTGGCTTATATTTAGATTTAATAGCTTCCAAGAAAAGGTTACTAGTTTTGGCTCCAATGAGACAAAAATGGAGAAGCACAGCAATAGAAGTATAATCTCTTGCTACTTTATTTTGGAAACAACTTTTGAAAATACTGTGACCAGTGTCTTTACTGTGAGTCTTTCTATGGGAAAGTGTTTCTACTGGTTCTGTCTTGAAAAAAGCCTCCAGAGGTACATTGTATTTATTTAGTTTTGCTAATATGGAAGATGAAAAGAAGCAACCTCATCATGGAAATGTGAATTAAAAAAAGAAAAAGGATAAAAAGAATGAGTCAGTCTGTGTTTCCCCATCAGGGCCCCTGATGCTGAGACCTGACCATTTACATGGTTTCACTTAAAGTTACACACTCAACAGATAATTTACTAAAAAAAGTGAGACAGTTGCTGAATATATCTGTGAATACTAAAAACTCTTTTACTTAAGTTGTGTTGCAACTTTCTCTTGTTAACCTTAATAATAACACCCTCCAGATCATGCTACCAGAAAGAGTTGCATGAACACATCCCATAGTGTGAGCAAGGTACTTATGGTTATATTTTGCTGGATAAAGTGAAAGTCAAGATTTCTAATTCATAATGGATGGGTTGACGTGGCTTCCCTACTTAGTCTCAGTGGCAAGTATCCATGTGTTTTCTATGCTAGATGATTCATTTTAAGGAAAATGTGTGAATTCCAGAAAGGTGAGAATTGATAGTAGTATCCTGATTCATTCATCCACTTTCAGCATAGTGCAACATGTTGCATTTTTTTGTATAATGCTTTAACTGTGTTTTTAAATTATATTATCTGGTTTTAAATAACTTAAAACTGGAAATAGACACTTAGAAAATGCAGGTTCATACCAACTACAAGAGCATAAGCAAACAACAATGGCAAAGTTGACATTGCTAGTGTGGGTCATTCTTAAGTCACATTAGAAAGGTAAAAATGAATCTTAAAATAAAATGATGAAAAATATTGGCAAATAATTTGGAAAAATGAAATTTTTAATAGGACACTTTGAAACAAAATTACATGCCTTATGGCAAATTATAAATTTCACCCTAACACTAATATTCATTCTCATATCTAATACTGGTATGAAGCCATAATGACTACTAAAATATTTTTACAATTTTGCTTATAATATTTTAATCTCCTCCTTAGAAGTATATCGTCTGTGTATGTTTAATAATATAAATAATATATTAATATTGTAGTAGTTGCTTATAATTTACAAATAACTATGCATATTTTTGCACATGTTCAAAATGTTTTATTATTCTGGTACACAGCTAGAGGTTAGATTCCAAGGGATCTAAGTAATGCCAATATTATGCATAACGTACCTACAGAATTTATTAAAAAGTTAATCTTATTTAACTGAAAAAAACTAGATATACATTTATGTGTGCTCCTTTTCTATAAAGTAACTTAAAAAGATAATAAGAAAAAGGTACATAAGACAAGAACAAAATTAAGAAGTAGCTTTCTATAATAGTGTTTGTATTTAGGATTTTACAACAGCCGTACATAAGGAACCCACTTAAATGTTCAGATACCAGGGCCTCATCAGAAATTTTGATCTTAATCAAGGCCCCAACAAATGTAATTCCAAAAATACTTCCCTGGTGTTTCAAATCAATAATTCCCATTTATAACATTATGAAATATTTATTCAGATATTTTCATGTATTGATGTATAAAATCATCTCTCTCTTTTTTTCTCTCTCTCTTTATTCACTTTGTTTCTGGAAATACACCAGAGACAGATCTGGTATGGCTCTGTAATCCTTAGAGTATAATGAGTCCTCTGTTGGATGTAGTATTAGATATATCGTTTCTTACTCTGTGACTTTTTTTTTTCCACTCTGTTAATGAAGCCTTTTGATGGTCAGAAGTTCTAAATCAAATGCAGTCCAGTTTATACATTTTTTGCCTTATGGTTAGTGTTTTTGTGTCTTGCATGGAAATCTCTGCCTATTACAACATGAGAAGTTCTCCTAATTTTCTTTTAAAAGTTTTGTTTTTTACCTTTTTCGCTTAGCTCTGCAATCCAATCAAAAAGAATTTCTTGTGTTCAATTCTAGATACGCATAAAACAGTACAGGGAACCCAGAGAAAAGAGGTAGGGTAGTTGGCAGGTAGAGATGTGGCAATAGACTGCTATATTTCAAAGGCCAGTGAAACAAACAGAGGGCATTTATTCTTCTTTGCTACTCATTATTTATTTATTTTTTCAGTCTAGTGTCATTTGTTTTAGAGAATTTCCCACATTCTGAATCTGGTAAATTACATCCCTGTAGTAAGCCATCATTCATTTTTTATCCCGAATTTACTATACAAGATAGTTAGATCTAGAAGAATGATTAGATTTAAGTTCTCCTTCTCTTCCTCCATCTCCTCTTCTTTATTCTATGAGAATACTTTGTAGATGAGCTTTTTGTTTTACCTTCCTTCACATTAAGAGTTATATAATTTCTAGATGTTTTGCTTTTACATCTGGATGTTTTCTGTCACTTGATGTGAAATTGATTAGTGGATCCAGTTTTCATGTGCCAGTTTCATTCATGATAAAATTCTCTATTAACCTTCCACCATCTAATGGTTTTATTTTTCTTTGATGATGTTGCCTAGATCTGTTATTTCACAGTAGCTTGTTGTTGCTGTTGTTATTGCTTGTTTTATTTTGTTTTAGTTCTACCTTTTCTTCCACATTTATTATTTGGAATTCTTCTCTAAACAAAGATTTCCTCTCATCAACTATTTGGGTATAGTAAAATACAGGACAAACAGGAGGAGCAGGATACATTTTTATTCTTTCCCCTTATTTACTAATTTTTAGAATAGAGTCAGGTTATAACAGTTTTCAAAGTTGACCAATGATATATTTTTTAACATATTAACTCAAGGATTTTAAAAATATAGTTGCTGATATGTTTAAATTTAATGCACACATTCTTTCTGATGCATCTTTGGCCAAAGAGAGCTATTTCAAGTTGACTTTTGTGTCCTTTAACTAATCTTGGGTAGTATTTGAGAGCTTCTTTGTTTTCTGGAATGAAATTTTCTTTTTTTCATGGAATCCTGATTTATTTTAGTGGAAATTTTATTTATTAGAGTCTACAATCTAGGTACCTAGGTGCTAGAAATTCTCATTGCTACTTAATATTTTATTTTATTTTTTCTAGATCTTTTCAGTGTACACTGAAACATATTGGCAAATACTTCTTTTTTCAAGAAAGAGAAAGGTAAATGAGTTTATATTGATATTTATAAGTCAAATTAAAGATTATGAGATAAACCTATCACCTACCTGTCTATCTATCATTTATCTATCTGCCTTTCTATTCTTCCAAGTTTAGTTGTTTCAATTAGTTTTTAACTTCAGAGGTTTTTTACTTTTATACCTAATTTAGTTTTCAAATTAAACACTAAAACAACCAAAACACAAAGAACAAGGTACAAAGAAGAAAGTTATAACAATGTGAACCACAGAATTGGAAACCACAGAAAAAATATATTAATAATAATTATTATTTTTATTTTTTACAGATTAAATCACCATGAGTAGGTCTTGGGGCATATGTTAAAAGTGTAAGTTTACTCAGTGAAATAACAAATTGAATAGAACATGTATTATAATGTAATACCAAGAAAACATTTATTATGTACAGTTGCCTGTATTTCCAGGCTTTATTGCTATGCTCTAGTTAGGTCAGAAATTTTTGTAGTATCCATAAAATTTTTTTAAATTTATTTATTTATTTTTGGCTGCGTTGGGTCTTCGTTGCTGCAGTGGGCTTTCTCTAGTTGTGGAGAGCAGGGGCTACCCTTCATTGTGGTGCACGGGCTTCTAATTGAGGTGGCTTCTCTTTGTTACAGAGCACCGGCTCTAGGCGCACTGGCTCCAGTAGTTCTGGCTCGCGGGTTTAGTTGCTCCATGGCATGTGGGATCTTCCTGGACCAGGGATCGAATCCATGTCTCCTGCATTGGCAGGCAGATTCTTAACCACTGTGCCACCAAGGAAGTCCCTATCTATAGTCCCTATTTGAGAATCTTAACTGGTTTCTTGCCTTAATTCTTCTCCACTCCACTTACAGCTCTAACCTTACGTCCCTCTCCTGGGCAAAACTCTCCAATTGCCTCATGTCTCATTGTAAAAGTCAAAATCCTTGCTATGCTCTGTTAGTTCAAGTATGATCAACCCTTCCCAAGCCCTCTAATTCATAGTCCTCATCACTTTTTACTTTCTTACTACCTCACTCTCTGTCCATATTGGCCTTATTTCTAATTGCTAAGAATGCCATGTATATCTCACTCTCAGTGCACAGAGCTGGGTTTTAATTGATATTAGGGAGATACACAAAATCTTTTGTCATCTAGTGTTGTAGATATTATCTATGATTTTTTTTGTTTATTTTTGCTTTGTTATTTACTTAAGTTATTGTATTTTCTCTACTTTCCTGGTGGAGTAGCTAAGCAGATTAAAAAATTGCTAGTATCGATTTCCAGAATATGGTGATCTGTTCTTTTGTTTTTTGAGTAGGCACTCTCCTACTATTTATTGAATGGAAGTTGATGAGTTTATAAAATTTAACAAACTGTTCAAAGTGTTATAAGAGGGTGAGATTTCTTATATGTAATTCTAACGACTTTATTGGATCATTGATCTGTGTTTTATGTAAGACCCTCCTTTACGGAGCAAGGAAAAGAGGACCCAGGAAATAATTACAAAGAGAGCTTTCAGAGAGATAGGAAGGCTCCAAGGGGGACTTGGTTTCAATATATCAGAAGATGAAAGAGGAAACACGGACATCAGCAGTATTAGTTACTTCAAGAGTAGAGAAAACTGAGAAAAGTGGTTGGTTGATTTTGGAGTAATCCTTTTAATAGTATAGTAAAAGTAGAGTCAGAAATTATCATGTTGCTGTCCAATGTATTATTGAATAACATTGAACATTAACATGCAGTGGCTGTGTCTTTCACAAATCTATTTATATTGCATTCATTATTTAATACTGTTTAATACAAAGTCAGAAGATGAAAACAGACTGTCTTATATGAATGGCATTTTTTTATTGAAATTTTATTCTGAGGTTGAATTGAATTGTAAGCCATATCTAAACACATTAAACTCAAACCTTAACCAGGTGTGACTTGCATAAACTGAGATGATTCAGAAATCATTTTTAAACATAGCTTTAAAGTAAACACATTAAAATGATGAATTTGGATAAATGTTCTCTACCCAGATTCATTTTAGAAAACTTTCCATTTAAAGTAAACATCTACAGCACTATTCATTATATGTAGAAGTGTTAAATTAATACTAGTTTTCAAAAAGTTCAGATGAAATTTTTCTTTAAGTACTAACTTTGGATTAAAAGTATGATGGAATATTCAGCAAAACATAACTACATGTAAAATTTAGACTTAAAAAACTTAAAAATTATACTCCATGATTTGTGAGAGAAACTAATTTACTGTAAACATTTGAAATGTCAAGTATCTAGGTGATGTTGGGAATCCATTTCAGCTATGACCACACAATTTTCTTAAATGTAAGATTAAAAAGAATTACCTTATTTGTACATTTTTAGGAACATATATAACTCTTCAAATTATCTTAATTATTTTATCATTATAATTACCAAATAATTGTAAAATTTTATACTAAATACTATTTCAAATAAAAGACATTTATTTTGAAAAAAAGAAACTCCAGATAACCACTTTTAATATTTTGCTTTAACCAATTCTGGATCCCCCCATCAATTTTATACTGAATATACAATTTTATACCCTGGCTTTAAAAATTAAACATATTTAGTAATATTTCCACATTAGAAAATGTGCTCTTATGGTCTCTTTCTCAGTGGCTGCATGGTATGCCATTGAATGGATACAGAATAATTTTTTTAGTCAATTGTTAACTATTGGTGTTTGTCTATGATGAAAAGAAAGTTTCAGTGTATATCATTGTAACTATATCTTTGTTTATACAGTGATTTCTTTACAAAAATATCTAGAAGATAATCTCAGGACTAAACTGTATTTACCTCTTTAAGATTTTTGTTGCATAAATTGTCCTTGAAAATTTTTATTTGCAGTGTAAGAATTTTTTTACTCCATTCTCTTTGACCTCACTGCATAGTATCATTTAAGTATGAAACCAGGTACAATAATAAGCTATGCCACAATAATGCTGCATAATATGATACTTCAACACTCAGTGGATTTTAACAACCTTCTTTTACTTATTTGTTCACAGCATTTATCCATGCTGTGGGGTGGTGGGTTTGGATGCAGGCTTCAGACTGCGCTCAGGCTTCTTCCTGGTCCAGGTCTACTTCACATGTCTCTTCAATTCTTCTGGGAACTTTGTTACCTGGGCATGTTCTTCTCATGACCACGGATTGCACACGGACTAACAGGAATACCTGATGCCTCCAGCCTTGGCTTTGAAATGACTGACGTATTGCTGTTTCTGCCAATACCCTATCTGAGCACGGGTCATGCGGCAAAGTCACATGAAAGTGGCTGGAAAAGGACAAGTGATGGGAAAGGACATCCACCCTGCCCAAAGAGGAGTAGCGTCATTTGCTGAATAATCTGAACTGTTACTTTTAGTGATTCATTATTGGTTTAGTTTGCATTATTTTATCATTAAGTGTTAGAATTTGGGGACATTTATCTTTTTGGTGAATAGTTCATCTATGATTCAGAAGCCTAAAAAGTGTATGTATTCCAGTCTACAAAACATTATTCTTTAGGATTTCTGACACAGATATAATTTTTATCACATATTTCCTTATCAATATATTATGTAAATATTTACTTATAATTTTTCTGTTTCCTAAAAATTACATATTGTTACTGTTGCATAATATATGTTTAAACATTTACTTCACCTTAATGTGTTTTGGTATATGTTCTGAGATAGGAAATTGGTTTAAAAAGTTACCAGTTATATTAATTTATTAAATATCTAATTTATTATTTATTTATTTGACTGATATATTTAATAATTCAAACTACCCACTACAGTTTTGCTAGTTTTATTTTATTAAAAACTATATTATGAACATTATTGCTGCCTGCATTTTTGTTTCTTATTCCTCTTGATCACAATAGCCAGAAGTCTAACCGTTGCACTGGTCAATTCAAAGAATTCTCATGTAAATTCATAAATTCTACCTTCTTTTCTTTCCTCTTCTCTCATTAATGAATTAATTCTAATCCCTATATCCAATAAATGTTTTTGTCTTTATTAGCTCTTTCAGCTTATGTTGCTTATTTATTTTTATAGCTTCTTGAACATAGTGCTTGTTACTTTCATTCATTTAAAATATAAACAGATTTAACATGAATGTTTCCCTATGATATTGGAAGTGTCCAATAAATATTAGCATTAGTGCACCTAACATGTTGTCATTAATATCTAAATCTTTTGTATATAGTTTGGTTTTCTTTAAAATCAAAAATTATTTAGAGCATAGCTATCAACTATGTATGACCTTGATTTTAATTATTATACTTATTTTTAGGTTTATAATTATGTTTGCATTTAGTTATGGTAAATTGGTTTTGTCATCTTAGTTTTGATTTGTTCTATGACTCAAAAGATATTTACAAGATTGTTCTCTTGTTTTTGAATTTCTAAGTTGCTAAAATTGTTGGTCTTACTTTTGTTACTTATTTCTAATATTTGTGTGATATGATCAGAGAATGTGACTTGTAATAGTTCTATTAAAGTTGGTGGAATTTTCTTTGTGGTAAATTACCTTAGATTCTGTGAAAGTATGATACATAGACTTTCTATGAACATGCGTATTTTCTATTTTTGTGTGCAGAGTTATCTATAGACCTAATTAGGTATTTCACTGTTTTATTCCAACCCCGTGTCTGTATTTATATTCTATTAAATATATTATTTTATATTTTGATAGAGGAGCGTGATAGCTATTGGATTGTCCTTATTTGTGGCATGAGATGAAATTGCTCTTTCCTATTCACTTGAAATTAGACTTGCCCAAGTCACTTGTATTGAACAATGAAATATTAGGGCAAGTGATATGTGTCACTCCTTTTTGGTTGAAAAATTTAATTGCTAAAACTTGATTCATATATTTCCTTTGAATATGGTGATCTTAGAAGAATGAAAAGAGATTGAATTCTTTCAATCCAGATCCCTGAATGACTAGAATGAGCAGAAGCTTTTGCCAACCCTCGTTGGATAAGTGGCACGAGAAAGAGAGAAATCTTTGTGGTTTTAAGCCACTACATTTTTGAAGTTACTAGTTTCCACAGAAATTTTCATTGCTGTCCATTGAAATCTCGCCTTGGATTTTAAAATATTGGCAGGTAATCAAATTTAAAATAAAACAAAACAGATGAAGGGTAATGTAAGGCAGATAGAGCAAAGATAATAGTGGGCCAAATTGGATCCATGTGCCACCAGATAAATATCTCTGTATCATCTTTTCCCACTATGACTGATATTTTGCCAGCTTCTCTTTGAATTTCAAATATATCTGTTTTATATATATTTATGCAAAAGTTTTTGTGGGTTAAATTTTCAATGCATATTTATTAAAGTATACTAATTCGTTGGCCAAGCAATTTATAAAACACAGAGTGTTTAGAAATGAGAAAAGTACTCACAATCTGTAATGGAAGATAGAGCATATGTATATGTAACATGCATATAAAAATGCATGTAATACATATATATGGTTTTTTTTACATCTTAATTGGAGTATAATTGCTTTACAATGGCGTGTTAGTTTCTGCTTCATAACAAAGTGAATCAGTTATACATATACATATGTTCCCATATCGCTTCCCTCTTGCGTCTCCCTCCCTCCCACCCTCCCTATCCCACCCCTCTAGTGGTCACAAAGCACGGAGCTGATCTCCCTGTGCTGTGCGGCTGCTTCCCACTAGCTATCTATTTTATGTTTGGTAGTGTATATATGTCCATGCCACTCTCTCACTTTGTCACAGCTTACCCTTCCCCCTCCCCAAAGCCTCAAGTCCATTCTCTAGTAGGTCTGTCGTTATTTCCGTCTTGCCCCTAGGTTCTTAATGACCTTCTTGTTTTGTTTTGTATTGCTTAGATTCCTTATATATGTGTTAGCATATGGTATTTGTTTTTCTCTTTCTGACTTACTTCACTCTGTACGAAAGACTCTAGGTCCATCCACCTCACTACAAATAACTCAATTTCATTTCCTTTTATGGCTGAGTAATATTCCATTGTATATATGTGCCACATCTTCTTTATCCATTCATCTGTTGATGGACACTTAGGTTGCTTCCATCACCTGGCTATTGTAAATAGAGCAGCAATGAACATTTTGATACGTGACTCTTTCTGAATTACAGTTTTCTCAGGATATATGCTCAGGAGTGGGATTGCTAGGTCATATGGTAGTTCTATTTTTAGTTTTTTAAGGAATATCCATACTGTTCTCCATAGTGGCTGTATCAATTTACATTCCCAGCAACAGCGCAAGAGGGTTCCCTTTTCTCCATACCCTTTCCAGCATTTATTGTTTGTAGATTTTTTGATGATGGCCATTCTGAAAGTTGGAGATGATATCTCATTGAAGTTTTGATTTGCACTTCTCTAATGATTAGTGATGTTGAGCATCCTTTCATGTGTTTGTTGGCACTCTGTATATCTTCTTTGGAGAAATGTCTATTTTTAGGTCTTCTGCTCATTTTTGGATTGGGTTGTTCGTTTTTGTGATATTGAGCTGCATGAGCTGCTTGTAAATATTGGAGATTAACCATTTGTCAGTTGCTTCATTTGTAAATATTTCTCCCATTCTGAGGGTTGTCTTTTCTTCTTGCTTATGGTTTCCTTTGCTGTGCAAAAGCTTTTAAGTTACATTAAGTCCCATTTGTTTATTTTTCTATTTATTTCCATTTTTTAGGAGGTGGGTCAAAAAGGATCTTGCTGTGATTATGTCATAGTATTCTGCCTATGTTTTCCTCTAAGAGTTTGATACTGTCTGGCCTTACATTTAGATCTTTAACCCATTTTGAATTTATTTTTGTGTATGGTGTTAGGGAGTGTTCTCATTTCATACATTTACATGTACCTGTCCAGTTTTCCCAGCACCACTTATTTTTTTTTTAACATCTTTATTGGGGTATAATTGCTTTACAATGGTGTGTTAGTTTCTGCTTTATAACAAAATGAATCAGTCATACATATACATATGTTCCCATATGTCTTCCCTCTTGCGTCTCCCTCCCTCCCACCCTCCCTATCCCACCCCTCCAGGCTGTCACAAAGCACCGAGCCAATATCCCTGTGCCATGCAGCTGCTTCCCACTAGCTATCTACCTTACTACGTTTGTTAGTGTGTCTATGTCCATGACTCTCTCTCGCCCTGTCACAGCTCACCCTTCCCCCTCCCCATAACCTCAATTCCGTTCTCTAGTAGGTCTGCGTCTTTATTCCTGCCTTACCCCTAGGTTCTTCATGATATTTTTTTTCTTAAATTCCATATATATGTGTTAGCATACGGTATTTGTCTTTTTCTTTCTGACTTACTTCACTCTGTATGACAGACTCTAGGTCTATCCACCTCATTACAAATAGCTCAATTTCGTTTCTTTTTATGGCTGAGTAATATTCCATTGTATATATGTGCCACATCTTCTTTATCCATTCATTCGATGATGGGCACTTAGGTGTTTCCATCTCTGGGCTATTGTAAATAGAGCTGCAATGAACATTTTGGTACATGACTCTTTTTGAATTATGGTTTTCTCAGGGTATATGCCCAGTAGTGGGATTGCTGGGTCATATGGTAGTTCTGTGTGTAGTTTTTTAAGGAACCTCCATACTGTTCTCCATAGTGGCTGAACCAATTCACATTCCCACCAGCAGTGCAAGAGTGTTCCCTTTTCTCCACACCCTCTCCAGCATTTGTTGTTTCTAGATTTTTTGATGATGGCCATTCTGACCAGTGTGAGATGATATCTCATTGTAGTTTTGATTTGCATTTCTCTAATGATTAATGATGTTGAGCATTCTTTCATGTGTTTGTTGGCAGTCTGTATATCTTCTTTGGAGAAATGTCTATTTAGGTCTTCTGCCCATTTTTGGATTGGGTTGTTTGTTTTTTTGTTATTGAGCTGCATGAGCTGCTTATAAATTTTGGAGATTGATCCTTTGTCGGTTGCTTCATTTGCAAATATTTTTTCCCATTCTGAGGGTTGTCTTTTGGTCTTGTTTATAGTTTCCTTTGCTGTGCAAAAGCTTTGAAGTTTCATTAGGTCCCATTTGTTTATTTTTGTTTTTATTTCCATTACTCTAGGAGGTGGGTCAGAGAGGATCTTGCTGTGATTTATGTCATAGAGTGTTCTGCCTATGTTTTCCTCTAAGAGTTTGATAGTTTCTGGCCTTACATTTAGGTCTTTAATCCATTTTGAGTTTATTTTTGTGTATGGTGTTAGGGAGTGATCTAATCTCATATTTTTACATGTACCTGTCCAGTTTTCCCAGCACCACTTATTGAAGAGGCTGTCTTGTCTCCATTGTATATTCTTGCCTCCTTTATCAAAGATAAGGTGACCATATGTGCTTGGGTTTATCTCTGGGCTTTCTATCCTGATCCACTGATCTATATTTCTGTTTTTGTGCCAGTACCATACTGTCTTGATTACTGTAGCTTTGTAGCATAGTCTGAAGTCCAGGAGCCTGATTCCTCCACCTCCGTTTATTTTCTCAAGATTGCTTTGGCTATTCGGGGTTTTTTGCATTTCCATACAAATTGTGAAATTTTCTGTTCTAGTTCTGTGAAAAATGCCAGTGGTAGTTTGATAGGGACTGCATTGAATCTCTAGATTGTTTTGGGTAGTAGAATCATTTTCAAAATGTTGATTCTTCCAATCCAAGAACACGGTATGTCTCTCCATCTAGTTGTATCATCTTTAATTTCTTTCATCAGTGTCTTATAATTTTCTGCATACAGGTCTTTTGTCTCCTTAGGTAGGTTTATTCCTAGATATTTTTTTCTTTTTGTTGCAATGGTAAATGGGAGGGTTTTCTTAATTTCACTTTCAGATTTTTCATCCTTAGTGTATAGGAATGCAAGAGATTTCTGTGTATTAATTTTGTATATGCTACTCTACCAAATTCAGTGATTAGTTCTAGTACTTTTCTGGTAGCATCTTTAGGATTCTCTATGTATAGTATCATATCATCTGCAAACAGTGACAGCTTTACTTCTTCTTTTCCAATTTGGATTCCTTTTATTTCTTTTTCTTCTCTGATTGTTGTGGCCAAAACTTCCGTAACTATGTTGAATAATAGTGGTGAGAGTGGGCAACCTTGTCTTTTCCTGATCTTAATGGAGATGTTTTCAGTTTTTCACCGTTGAGGACGATGTTGGCTGAGGGTTTGTTATATATGGCCTTTATTATGTTGAGGAAAGTTACCTCTATGCCTACTTTCTGGAGGGTTTTTATCATAAATGGGTTTTGAATTTTGTCGAAAGCTTTTTCTGCATGTATTGAGATGATCATATTGTTTTTCTCCTTCGATCTGTTAATATGGTGTATCACAGTGAGTGATTTGTGGATACTGAGGAATCCTTGCATTCCTGGGATGAACCCCATTTGATCATGGTGTATGATCCTTTTAATGTCCTGTTGGATTCTGTTTGCTAGTATTTTATTGAGGATTTTGGTATCTATATTCATGAGGGATATTGGCCTGTAGTTTTCTTTCTTTGTAACATCTTTGTCTGGTTTTGGTATCAGGGTGATGGTGACCTCGTAGAATGAGTTCGGGAGTGTTCCTCCCTCTGCTATATTTTGGAAGAGTTTGAGAGGGATAAGTGTTAGCTCTTGTCTTAATGTTTGATAGAATTCGCCTATGAAGACCACTGGTCCTGGACTTTTGTTTGTTGGAAGATTTTTAATCACAGTTTCAAATTCAGTGCTTGTGATTGGTCTGTTCATATTTTCTATTTCGTCCTTGTTCAGTCTCGGAATGTTTTGCTTTTCTAAGAATTTGTCCATTTCTTCCAGGTTGTCCATTTTATTGGCATAGAGTTGCTTGTAGTAATCTCTCATGATCCTTTGTATTTCTGCAGTGTCAGTTGTTACTTCTCCTTTTTCATATCTAATTCTATTGATTTGAGTCTTCTCCCTTTTTTTTCTTGATGAGTCTAATTGTTTATCAATTTTGTTTATGTTTTCAAAGAACCAGCTTTTAGTTTTATTGATCTTTGCTATAATTCCTTCATTTCTTTTTCATTTATTTCTGATCTGATATTTATGATTTTTTTCCATCTGCTAACTTTGGGATTTTTTGCTCTTCTTTTTCTACTTGCTTTAGGTATAAGGTTAAGTTGTTTATTTGAGATGTTGCTTGTTTCTTAAGGTAGGATTGTATTGCTATAAACTTCCCTTTTAGAACTGCTTTTGCTGCATCCCATAGGTTTTGGGTCATTGTGTTTTCATTGTCAGTTTTTTCTAGGTATTTTTTGATTTCCTCTTGGATTTCTTCAGTGATCTCTTGGTTATTAAGTAGTGTATTGTTTAGCCTCCATGTGCTTGTATTTTTTACAGATTTTTTCCTGTACTGGATATCTAGTCTCATAGTGTTGTGGTCGAAAAGATACTTGATACGATTTCAATATTCTTAACTTTACCAAGGCTTGATTTGTGACCCAAGGTATGATCTATCCTGGAGAATGTTCCATGTGCACTTGAGAAGAATGTGTATTCTGTTGTTTTTTGGATGGAATGTCCTATAAATATCAATTAAGTCCATCTTGTTTTATGTATCATTTAAAGCTTCTGTTTACTTATTTATTTTCATTTTGGATGATCTGTCCTGTGGTGAAAGTGGGGTGTTAAATTTCCCTACTATGATTGTGTTACTGTCGATTTCCCCTTTTATGGCTGTTACTATTTGCCTTATGTATTGAGGTGCTCCTATGTTGGGTGCATAAATATGTACAATTGTTATTTCTTATTCTTGGATCGATCCCTTGATCATTATGTAGTGTCCTTCTTTGTCTCTTGTAATAGTCTTTATTTTAAAGTCTGCTTTGTCTGATATGAGAATTGCTACTCCAGCTTTCTTCTGATTTCCATTTGCATGGTATATCTTTTTCCATCCCCTCACTTTCAGTCTGTGTGTGTCCCTAGGTCTTAAGTGGGTCTCCTGTAGACAGCATATATATGGGTCTATTTTTTTTTATCCATTCAGCAAGCCTGTGTCTTGGAGCATTTAATCCATTCACGTTTAAGTTTATTATTGATATGTATGTTCCTATGACCATTTTCTCAATTGTTTTGGGTTTGTTTTTGTAGGTCCTTTTCTTCTCTTGTGTTTCGCACTTGGAGAAGTTCCTTTAGCATTTGTTGTAGAGCTGGTTTGGTGGTGCTGAATTCTCTTAGCTTTTGCTTGTCTGTAAAGCTTTTGATTTCTCCATCAAATCTTCATGAGATCCTTGCTGGGTAGAGTAATCTTGGTTGTAGGTTCTTCCCTTTCATCACTTTAAGTATATCATGCCACTTTCTTCTGGCTTGTAGAGTTTCTGCTGAGAGCTCAGCTGTTAACCTTATGGGAGTTCCCTTTTATGTTATTTGTCATTTTTCCCTTGATGCTTTCAAGAATTTTTCTTTGTCTTTAATTTTTGCCAATTTGGTTACTGTGTGTCTTGGCATGTTTCTCCTTGGGTTTATCCTGTATGGGACTCGCTGTGCTTCCTGCACTTGGGTGACTATTTCCTTTCCCATTTTAGGTAATTTTTCAACTATAATCTCTTCAAATATTTTCTTTGGTCCTTTCTCTCTCTCTTCTCCTTCTGGACCCCTATAATGCTAATGTTGTTGTGTTTAATGTTGTCCCAGAGGTCTCTTAGGCTGTCTTCATTTCTTTTCATTATTTTCTCTTTATTCTGTTCCATGGCAGTGAATTCCACCTTTCTGTCTTCCAGGTCACTTATCCGTTTTTCTGCCTCAATTATTCTACTATTGATTCCTCCTAATGTATTTTTCATTTCAGTTATTGTATTGTTCATCTCTGTTCTTTAGTTCTTCTAGGTCTTTGTTAAACATATCTTTCATCTTCTCGATCTTTGCCTCCATTCTTTTCCAAGGTCCAGGATCATCTTTACTATCATTATTCTGAATTCCTTTTCTGGAACGTTGCCTATCTCCACTTCATTTAGTTGTTTTTCTGGGGTTTTATCTTGTTCCTACATCTGGTACATAGTCCTCTGCCTTTTTATCTTATCTATCTTTTTGTGAATGTGGTTTTTGTTCCACAGGCTGCAGGATTGTGGTTCTTCTTTCTTCTGCTCTCTTCCCTCTGGTACATTTATTTTTGATTTGGTTGATTCTTCATGTTTGTGAATATATGCTTACTAGTCTCTCATAGTGATATAATAAAAGCTGACAGTTTACTATACCATTTACATTTTAAAAACCTAACATGGGTGATATGAAAATAACAATTGCTTTGGAAGAAGAGAAAAAGAGAGAAATAACAATGATGGCATTATTTAGAAGCATTTGTAAATTTAACTAAAATTTTTTACCCTATTCCATCTGAGCTTACAAGTTGGGACTGCTCTTTAATATAATTGCTAGTTCAATATCCCTGGTGATTTTTCTACTGCAGAGAAGAAATATTCATACCATTGTAAAGATATAATAGCTACCAGGTACAAAAAAATGTCTGAACAATTTTATGACAGACATTGACATTCTTAATACCTAAGTGGAATGAATCTGTAACTAACTGAGTAATTAATAGGACATTAATATGTCCAATAGCTGGGTTGTGATGGAGCAATTTTGTATGGCTTATTTGGATTTGTATCTGCTTCTTAAAGAATAAAGGCAAAATATAAGCCAAAGGCAAGAGAACATTGCTAAATAATAAATTTTATATTTACTCCATTTTAAAGGAAAAAAACAATGCAGTGGAAAAGTGGATAGGATCATTTAACAAGATATTTTCTCAGTCTATTTTTAAAAGAATAGTTGTGAGTCCTTAAGACCAAAGGTTTTTCATATCCCTGTACTTACATAGTGATTAGGGAAGGATGTGACAAATCTGATTTTACAACATCATATAAGATATTATAGGCAATAGCAGTCAATGAAGGAAGGACAAATGGCGTCCCCTTGAAGATCTCGGATGGAGCCAAGCTTCCCACTTCCAGGATCCATTCTGTGGCTTCCTGGTGCTTCAAGTGCAGGTATGGACATAAGTCCATAGATCTTGTGGACTAAAGCCCTTGTGACCATTCCTATATAGCCAAACAAGCAAAACAAGAGTTAGGATCCACCTGTTCTATAGTCATACGTGCATGTGTCTTTCCATACCCTGCCAAACATCTCTGAGCTGAATCTGTGTGATGTTCCTTCCTTATTTCCCAGGACATACCCTGTCTGATATTGCATATAATTCTGTAGATGAAGGAATTCTGCCTGAATCAGGAGTGACATGAGACACACCTAGAAGTGCAGCCTCTTATTTGTCATGCAGAGCAATGTCTTGGTGCCCAGCTTACACAGCTAAGGAGAAGTTCTTGGTACTGAAGAAGCTAAGGTACCAGTGCTAAGCCAATCCTAAGAATTGTAGGAGGAGCTGGGCCACCTGCACAGCCAGCTTGCTAAAGAAATGGCAGCTGAGGGGTTCAAACATTTCCTCTCTTATGTTTTGGATCCAATGTTTACAGCTCTATAATTAGCAGCATCATAGAAGAAATCTCCATACTGGTGCCTGGGCTTCTACCAGAAACCTTCTTTTTATATGCCAGACCTACTGAACTTTGCAGACATGATAGAAATCCTAAAGGCTTTTTCCCAGATGACACAGTGTCAAGTTCTAAAGCAGAGTTTATTACAAGAAGAAAAACACCCCATCATCCTCATATCAGAGGCTTAAGAAGGAATTTTGCTCAGTCTCGGAAGTTCTCCAATTACTAAGTTCCTCATCACATTTTCTTTTTTTTTGCATCTCAATTAGGAATTTTCTTCTGCCAGAGATTTTCTGACAGACTAGAGCTTGGGGCGTAACAAAAGACCTGACCTATGTTTCCCCCACGGCCTAACTTAGCAGAAGCCTAAAGCCAATATTTTGAACTAATACTTTTTTTTACAGATAATTGTGTTGCTTGGAGTGTTTTAATTTAAAGGATGAGAGAAGTTTCTGATTTTTCCATGCCCTGCATGAAAATGGGTCTTAAATGAATGACTTGTGACACACGCTACACTCTGTAACTGGTCTCATTAGCCACTTTGAGTCTAGCTATCACTTATTTTCACTTAATTCTTTGTAGCTTAGCAGACTGAGAGAATAGTGCTAGACATATGTATGTGAACATATGTACATGTATGTAAGCAGAGGAAATTCTTTTCTGCTGCATCATAATCCCACACCATTGCTCAGCAATCCTGTTTCTCCCTCCCTGCCCAACATCAAGGTAGGGGTCAGGCTAGTCTACCATGCAGATTCCTGGACTGCTGATGGGAGAACTGTTTTTCTTAAATCTATAATTTAAAAACCAAGTCTCCTTTCTAAAGGCTCTTAGGTCTTATCAGTTCCACTTCACTGAAAAGTCTTGTTATGGACTTTGTACTATAGACAAATTCAAGCCTAGCTATGAAACATTCAAGAATAGCTAGGAAAGTACTGAAAAATAGAGGTTACTGGGAGGGATTTACCTTACAAGATAACCAGAATATGTTATGAAGCCTGTGCTATGCAAACAGTATACTAGGCACAGATATGAACATATAAACTTGTAAAATAGAATAGAAAATTCAGAAATAGAGTCATACATATTCAGAAATTTGGTATATAATAAAAGTGGCATTCAACAACGAGAGCAAAAAATGAATATTTTAAGAAATGAGTCTGGGACAACTGAATAGCCACTTAGGAAACAATAAGTTTAGACTCATATTAAGCATCAAACCTAAGAATAAACCTCAAAATAATCAGGGCTCTAAATGCAAAGAATAATACCATGAATTAGAGAAAAATGGACAAATTGCTCTATAATTTGTATATTGGAAAAGTATTCTGACTATGACTCAAAATCCAGGTGCAATAAAAGTAAGGATTGATACTTATAACTATCTAATAATAATATTAACGATGATAATAAGAAATTTTGCATGGCAAAAACACCTGAAGCAAAGTCAAAAAAAAAAAGAAAGAAAAAAATACTGGCAGAAAATATTTGCAATATATGCTACTGATAAAAAGCTAGTGGCTCTAACATATAAGCACTCTGAACAATTTACTATTCAAGAAATAAAATAAAACCAACAAATATGGGTTTAAAAAGTAAAATATTTTCCAAACAGTAATACACAACTTTGTTTCCAATGAATCATCACTACATTGATGGGGACAAAACAGGACTATTCTAAATAAATTATGAAGAATTTATTTTTATTTGTAGTGATAAGGGTTAGCAATTCTCATAATATTTTCTGCATAGTCTATAATTAAGTATATAAGTAAAATATATTGAGAATAATGGAAGCCACATTCTTCCTGTTGAGGAAAATTATTATAAAGAAGGAAGATTAGAATGAATCCTGTGCTATTGGATTGGAATGGGAGGTATTAATATGATCTTGTGAATTCATAGTACGTTTATCTGTATCTATATAATATTTATCTGTGTCTATCTAATACCCATATGTATGTGTGTTCATGTGTGTGTGTAAGTGTGTGTATGGGAATAATTTCCAAGCTCAGTTCACTAAAAGGCCTAAAACCAATGACATACCAATGTCACTGAATACACCTAATAGTCACTTAAAATAATGAGGGCTTCTTGGAGAAATGGACATTCCTGGACTAGAGCAGGAAAATAATAAGATAAGCCTGAAATATCATATGCCAGAAATTAGGCCAGAGAGTAAAAAGTGCTCACAAAGTGCTGAAAACATGTCAAAGGACACAGTGATCAGCTTGTATGGGCTCTCACTAGCCAAATGTGGATTAACTTGAACAATTAAATAATGATAGTAACAGGCTTTAACCCCCCACTGGATAAAATAATCTATCAGTCTACACTGACATAAGCAAAGAAATGAATACATGAATAAATGGGGATGGGGAAAGCTTTACATTACAGAAACACAACAATAAATTTAAATTGAATGATGGAGTTAGAAAATCATGTTTTATTTTATTTTTATTTATTTATTTATTTTCGGTATGCGGGCCTCTCACTGTCGTGGCCGCTCCCGTTGCAGAGCACAGGCTCCAGACGCGCAGGCTCAGCGGCCATGGCTCACGGGCCCAGTCGCTCCGCGGCATGTGGGATCCTCGCGGACCGGAGCACGAACCCGGTTCCCCTGCATCGGCAGGCGGACTCTCAACCACTGCGCCACCAGGGAAGCCCTCATATTTTATTTTAATCACAGTACTAATTGATGCTGTCACGAATAAGTAACAGATGCTAATATTAATGGGTAAAAATATGTTGAGGAACAGGATATTTTTGTGGTCTCAAAGTATCTCCCCACAAATTATTTATTCATTACAAAGAGGAAACACATATTCGTGTGGAGAAACCTAGCAGACACTACTTTGTCCAAGAGATTAATATAACACAGGGAAAGACAACATCACTTCTGTAGTATTTCTTCCAAAATTGTGAACATAAATCTAATTATGGTGAAATATAAACTAAATGGATCAAAATGTTAACAAGTGGTTCCCCTTTCTCCAGACCTTCTCCAGCGTTTGCAGTTTGTAGATTTCTGATGATGCCAATTCTAACTAGTGTGAGGTGAAACCTCACTGTAGTTTTGATTTGCATTTCTATAATAACTAGTGATGTTGAGCAGCCTTTCATGTGCCTCTTAGCCATCTGTATGTCTTCTTTGGTGAATCCCAGTTAAGGATATACCTGTATTCTTTGGGCTAGTTTTGCAAATTTCCTCTAAGTTGGAAATTACAAAAAAATAAAAGGTACAAAAACTACAAGCATAACTACCAAGGGTTACAAATAGAAATGCTTGGTGGCTGGAAGTAAAAGTGTATGTATGAATAAGCATATAATTTTACATTCCAGTAGTTTGTTACAGATTTAAGGCATTTGTAACATAAAATTATTCAGTGAGAGAAATGGTGTTTTTCTTGTGTGAGAGATGAGTAACCTGAGGCATGTGGATATTTTAAACCAAGCTTAAGATCACACTAAACAATCATATGATTTAATATTAAATATCCTGACTTCAAATGCGTTCTTTTACTTTTCTATACGGCTATGTCTTTTGGGTGGGAATTCTCACCGAGGCTTTTTCCCCTACCATCCAGAGCTGAGACCTAGTTAAGCAAGATTTCTTCTCCCTTGAACAGAACAGATGATTTTTTTTTTTTTTTCTATTTTAAACTGTTCATGTCAAACTTGGAGTTTTGGGTTTTACTCAGGTCTCTGATATAAGGTCCCATCGTTTTGTGATACTCAGCCTTTGTTCTATTCTCCAGAAGTGGTCCGTTAAATTTTCAAACTTACTTTACAAGGAATTGACAGCTGCCTGCTTGAGCGCTCATCTCTCTGGACTCAGGCTTTCTTACTGTATTCCGTCTGCCTTTGAGAATTTCCGTTCTTTCCTGCTAGCTCAGCAATGAATTTTAAATGTTTTCTTTAAAGTCTTTATCCAACATTTTTAGAGGTTTGACAATAGACATTTTCAGAAACATTAATTTGACATACTGCCTAAAATGGAATATTCTGTTTATTGTTGTTTTTTAACAACAGTCGTGTATTAGTGGTTAGTGGTGGCACAGTTTATCTGATGATTTGGTACATTTATTATATGGACAAAAGTAAACACACCTACATGATTTTCTTAAATTTTACTTACCCACACTAAGATCTAATTAGATTGATTGTAGCTATCAGAAAATGTGCTAGTCATTTTCATTTAATTGTATTAAAATGTTTCAGGTTTGTCTTACCAATATAATACTGTAAAATGTAATATGTATGTATATGTTTAATTTTAACAAAATCTACATAGACATTGTCAGAGGAAGTTAAGAATTTCAATGAACCATGAGCTCTTATAAATTGCTAAGAGAAGCACAACAATGTAATAGAAAAAATGTTCAATGTTTATGAAGAAGCTTTTTGCAGAAAATTAAATCAAAGAAAAATAAATATGTATAAAACTATGACTAACTTGACTATAAATCATGTCCTATCTCTTCCTGAAAAACAAAAGAAGACCCAATATACCATATTTCTGCCAGGGCTTAGGAAAAACAATACTCTCCCATAGCCAGGTGCTAATGACAATTGTTAGTTTCTGGAAAACAGTTTGTTATTATCCATAAATTAAGTGAGATTTCATAAATTAAGTTAAAGTTACAAATATTCTTCAACAAAGCAAATCCATTTCCAGGGAATCTACCACTCTTAGAAAAGTAAGCAACAATAGGAGAAAATATAGATTGAAGGATGTTTATTGCAGAATTATTTTTGCTAGCAAGAAACTGCAGACATTGGCAAGTCCAAAGCATGTGAGTAATTGAAAAAATTTTGATATAGTTGCAAACTGGCATATTATGTAGCCATTAAAGATAATCATTTTGAAACCTTCATTTAATGAAAAGACATATCCATAAGATATTGTTAAGTAGAAAAAGATAGTTACAATGGAATTTGTACAAGTATGTTACTATTTTAAAGGCGAGAATGTCAAGATTTTTATATATAAAATATTCTATATTCATATAATAGTTACATAGATATATACAGGGTATGTATATATGGTACATAAATGCAGGTCATATATTTGTGTAAAATTATATGGGCTTGGAGAAAAAATATGGAAATATACCTAAGAAGTAGTTTTAAAAGTTTATATGAAGAAAAGGGAAAGGTAAGATGAAAAGAAGACAAGCAAAAAAGGAAACAAAATCTGTATTCTTTAAAAGACAGAATTACCTGAGAATTACATGTATTATATGTAAAATATATATGTATGTATGTATACATATGATACTTAGAATGCCCCAAATATGCATTATATTAAACATTGTTTAAAATAAGTTATCTTAAAATGATCAATGCTCAATTTAAAATGCATTTCTTTTAAAACTTCATTGCATTTTCTCCACAGAGTGTTAGCTGTTGAGTCTTAGAGGTGGAGACCTTAGTTTACAAGTAGATTGATTTGACTCTCTGCAATTTTAAGGTCCAAATGGTTAAAAAATTGCATGGGTAGATGAGCTTTTTACAAAATGACTTTGAAAATGCTATAAACATCAATCAGCTATACATTTTTTAAGGGAGAAATTAAAAACCTTGCAGACTTAAACTTAATTCAGATGTTATTAAAGTAATGTGAGCATAAGTGAATGTCGGGCTGCACCCTGCAGGCCTAGCTTTAAGAACAAAAAAGAACCTGGATTCAGCAATAAAGACATCAATTGTTTAATGGATGTGGGGTCTTACGGGTCTGAAGCAAGGTCCTGGAGTGACACCCCACCAGGTGCTGTGGACAGCGGGCAGGACATGGCAGCAGTCTTCACTCTTGGGGGGGAGGGGAGATTGCCAGTTATAGGGGCAATTGACATCAGGTTGGCTCATCAGTTACCAAGGGAACCAGCAGAGGGGCACTTACTTCACTGCTCCTTTGATAAGTTCTAGTTGGGGCCTGGGGCATGTATGTGTGAAGATCAGTCATGTGAGTAGGATATAGGTGAAGCAAGCACTGGTTGGGAGGGGATGTACAGAGAGCAAGAGAGTAGCCATCTTGAGTGGCCTGATCAGACAGTGAGTTTATCCCCACATTTTGGAGACTTCTCAGCTCATATCTCCATGGTTTCAGGGTCTCTCTCCTCATCTCCTCTTAGCAGCCTTTGTGGAGGGAAGTGGTCAGCGGCACTCAGGAACTAGTTATTAACTCCTTCTCCTACCCTGATGTGCTCCTCAGGTTTCGCTGCCTACAAGATAATGGGGAGGGTGGGTCTTGCAATCCCTTTGCTGGCAGAGTCCTAGATGAAAAGAACTTTGCTTCTCTGCCTGAGCTGCGCACTTCTGTGGCCCCAACGTGGTACAACCCTGTGTCACATGTCACTGCACCCTTTCAGTCCTCTGTGCTCAGGCTGCTATAGAAAAATACCATGCACTGGGTGGCTTAAGTAACAGAAATTTATTTCTCACAGTTCTGGGGCTGGGAAGTCTCAGATCAAAGCGTCAGCTGATTAGATTTCTGGTGAGAGAGCTCTTCTTAGTTTACAGAAGACTGGCCACCTTCTTTCTGGATCCTCACATGGTGGAAAGAGAGAGAGTGAGCAAGCTTTCGGGTGTCTCCTCTTATAAGAACACTAATATTAGGGCCCCGCCCTTATGGTATCATTAACCATAATTACCTCCATATAGGCCCTAACTTCGAGTATAATTACATGGTGTATTGGGGTGTCAACATGTGAATTTTGAGAGGACACAAACATTCAGTTCATAGCAGTTGCCTGAGGCTTAAAGCAGTATTGCTCCTACTTTCAATCTGACAAAAACTCTCATAAAAACAGTTCTTTGCCATCAGTACTCAAAACTACAACACTGAGTCTAGCAGAAAGTAGATGTCATGCTTTTTCTTTGATTGTTTTTATCACTCTCATTGTTTTTTTCCCATGAGCTTATGAACCATCTTTTCATCTTCAGATACATATATAGTACATATATAAATATATACATATATACATACACATCTATCTTGTAAATAGAGGCGTAAGTGTGGATGGGGATGGAGTAGCTGTAAGGACTCTTCCGGTCCCCAGGATATTTAATCTTGCTTATGGATCAGCCAGAATAGCATTTTACACGTAACTAGCTAACATTATATGAGAGCGTGTATATAAACTTAAAATAAAACTTAATCAACTTGTCCCAAGGGAAAGCTCCATAATCAGACCATTGGATCTTTAGAGCCTAAAATGGAAAGTTGAAGAAAACCGAGTGTATAAAACATAATATTGTAATCATGATAAAGAAATACAATTATTACTTCCTTTAAGAAAAAAAGAACATATATACTAAATACTAATGTAAGTAGCAAAAGTATTAGAAAAATCACAACTATGATTCTTAGGGCAAGCATTATTTTATTTTGTTCTTGGGCTTCCCTGGTGGTGCAATGGTTGAGAGTCCGCCTGCTGATGCAGGGGACACGGGTTCGTGCCCCGGTCTGGAAGGATCCTGCATGTCGCGGAGCGGCTGGGCCTGTGAGCCATGGTTGCTGGGCCTGCGTGTCCAGAGCTGTGCTCCACGATGGGAGGGGCTACAACAGTGAGAGACCCGCGTACCACAAAAAAAAAAAAAAAAGATATACTCAAAAGTGGCAGAATAACTTGAATGACAAAACTTATTCAAACTAAATATCAATAGTATGAAGCATGGTTCATTTATGAAGTCACCATTATTACCAGTTAGAATACTTGACCAAAAGCATCCAATGCTAGCAGTGGCCTAGAGAAAAGTGACATGTGTGTTTTATATCATAGCATTTCAGAATTAGCAATAAGTAATGAGGTTGGCAAACATAACCATCAAATAAAAAACATAAGTAATTAACTGCAACAATGTTGAGAGGATACATGAGTCTGGGAAATGGGCCAAGATAAAGGTTACAGTCAGTGTGTTTTTTATAATGAGGGATAGGACCTAGAAGGTAAAGGAAAAATTTGGTGCCAAGAAAGTACATTGGTGCTAACTATTAACTCATGACTCTAGATAAAATAGAAAATGGGCAAAGGAAAAAACACATTACAACTGGCCTGCAATCGGATTTCAAAATTCCCCAATTAATTTTACTTTCCTAATAAATATATGACTTCTCTCCTTATTTTGTAAAGTCAACTACAATCTCATTGATTTCAAAACAAACACCTGTAAGCTATGACACATGCTTTAGGCAATTTCACCTAATATGTTAATTCATGCCTTAAGAATAGTAACCTTAAATTTACAACTTAACATGTAAGTAAGGCCATACTATGCACCTCTAAGGCAGCCTGAGATGCTTCATGATACTAAAGAGGAGAGCAGTTAGTAAAGAATGAAAGAGTCTTTCAATATGTTAGGACACAGGAGGACTGTGAATGAATCCGAAACTCAGAGGTAAATGAAGTGTTGACACTCCAAAGAATCTGGAAACTAAAAAGAGAAGGTCAAGGGGGCAAAAGTAGGGCAAGAGAGAACCTACCATAAGGATGTAAGCATTCGGGGGAAATTATAGAACTTGTGCAAGATAACAAAGGTTTAGGTGGACGTCTCCCCCAGGAATTCAGAGAAATGGAGCATTCTACTTACTTTTCTCACCACACACACACACACACACACACACACACACACACACAGGCAAGCACCCACACAGCAGCAAGCTACTATGATAACAATGTAAGAACTATACTTAACTCACTGAAATTCTAATACTTTGAGTTGAGGAAAATGCCACAAAGAAGGAAGGAAGACGTAGTAGATTTTGAATAATAACATAAAAAGAAACCACAAAGGACATACATTTCTTTGGCTTTTAACCAAATTTAACTTCAACTTTCAGTAAACTTTTCTGTGAGGAGTGGCCTGGACACTCAATCTACCAGACTATTACTAGAGCTCAAAGTGAGTTTTAATGTGAGTTTGAATTCACATTCAGCCTTCTGTCAGCTGAATGAGATGAGGCAAAGGAGAATATTGGTGCTACATCTTGTGAATTCATAATTCTAACCTTCATCTCTGACCATGGATAAGTCATTCAAGCTCTGTTGAATCATCTTAGTTAAATGAAAGAAATGGTTATTATTTTTAATTACATTATTTTACAGGTTTATATTTAATCATACTTTTGGCAGTACAATTTTCCAGTTTTACACACTTTTATTTATTGAAATAGCACTTAAAACAAGCGTTGTTGTAATTAAATAGACCATGACCTTGAACTGATAGGTCTATAATTTGGAAATTACACTTCCTAATATAATTATTAAATAAATTTTACATATATCAAAACTCCATCTTAAATACAGTCAGCTATTATCCAGGAGTTGTATATCCAAGTTGCACATGAGATCTATAACTCTCCCTACTGGCTATATTATTTTGGCCCTTTAGCTGTTTAATTATTCATAAATCCGTCACTTTGACGATGCTTCTCATGTTTGCAATTGTTATGACAAAGTTGTGTGCATAAGTAGAGCAAATTAATAGCAAATATTTTATGCATGAGTATTTCCATTATTGTTGGCTACACGTGTTGAAAATTTCTAAACTAAACTAATAAATGAAAATTAATTTTATTTGGGTTTAAGCATTCTTCAGCTATAAAAATCTACTTATGTTTTGAATTAGAAAATTGCATTTATTTTTCATGTACTTGTAAACTTTTTATCATAATTAATACAAAGTGTGACAATATCAAAATTGTAATAGAGTTCTGGTACTACTTAGGATATGGGAAGCATTGTTTAAAAGATGATTAGAAATTAAAATGTAGGGTTTTAAAGTCTTTTTCATAACATCACTGACCTTTATAAATTACTATATTCTATGAGGAGAAAAGGTTTTTATGTCCTATACATCCTGTATCTGCAACTCACAACATAGAGAAGGCTTTTAACATTAGTGAATTACAATACAGCTTTTTGCTTATCCAAGTAAAGGAGACTGTCAGTCACTCTTCTATCCCCATGGTAGGATCAGGGTTAGGATTAGGGATAAGAATAGGTTTAGACTGAAAAATCTGTGTATCTTTGAAAAAGATTATTATAGACTATATATGAGGAAATAATTGCTTTTTAATTCTTTGGTGTTAAATATTTAGTCAACTGAAAGATTTGAGTAAAAACATAATACAAATGATAAAAATGGCTACTTCAAAAACACTTCATTGGGAAAAAATACAACTGATGGCAGTATCTTGGGAGAAAAAGTGATGGTTTAGATATGATAATTCCAGTCCTCAGCAACATGGAGCACAGGAGAGAAGGCACCTGCTGTCTGATCTGGGATGTGGATCAGTGTTTATGGCTGCCAAGAGATCCAACTATATAAGCACTCCCTGTGGTTGGAGGAGAGTAGTAAAACTAGCCAACATCTGGGTTTTTAATTAGCTGAGTAGAAAGTTTCTTTCTCAGGAATCAGGTGAAGGGGCCTCCATTTTCTTAGATTCTTCAACATCAGTAGGTAGACTGTGGGTTGTGTTAGGGGTTATACTATAATCACTGGGAAGAATGTGGCATGTCCTAGTAGGGATCAAGTTCTATGGATTGACAAATACAGCAAATGAAAATAGTGCAGGGGAGCTACGACACTGGGTGCTTGTTGACATTAAAGGAGACCTGGAGGATTGTATGGAAACAGTTAACATAAGTCTCCCAGTCATTAGACCTTAAAATATTTTTGAATGTTTAAAGAGAGCATAAGCCAGCACAAATGGGAGAAGATGCCAAGGTCAATTCAGTTAGAAAATAGAATCTTTGCCCTTGGTCTTTCTTACTTCCAGCTGTGCATAGAAAATTCAAGAGCCACAGGTTTTAACTGAAGCCAAAGTCATTTCAAAGTGTCTCCTTAATTATGACAGAGATGTTAGGAAACTTCTCCTCCCCACTTTTTTTTTTCCTTCCAGTTATCCTGAGATAGCGTACATGTCTTATCCACTGGCTTTAAAGGAGAAACAAAACAAAAGAAAAACTAAGAAAACCACATCTTGACAGCATCCTCAATAACATAATATCTTTGACAGACAAACCAAAAAATAATTTCCTAGGATGCTAGAGCTCTGGACCTTAATTCTGAAAGAGCTTAGCAGTGATTTTTATTTGTTTATTTCCTAATGGAAGTGTTAGTTTTCCTACTGATTTTCAACCTCTCCTGATAGTATTCTCAAATGTCTGTGTAGTCTGCCTTATAATCTATAGGTTCATGCTGATAGAGTCATCTACACCTATCAATGAGAAAGGATTTATTAAACACAGGCTAGGTACCTGGTATTCTAGGGAATAAGGAAGAAGTGAAGGACACTCTTCTTCCTCTAAAAGGATGAACCAATATTTTGTCATAATCAATAACAAGACTGTGTGAGTATAAATAGAAAGTATATTATCTGGTAGAGGATATGATTCCTCTAGATGCTTGAAGAGAGTGTGGAAATGGTAATGGTAAATTTGGCATATTGGGTCTTTGGGCATAGGACATTTTGCTATTCTATGTTTTTTCTTGCTTTTAATTTATCAAACTTTCTAGAATGTATCTTACTCTGTTTATTTTTTCAACTACCTTTTGGGTAACACTGATTTTTACTCTCTCCTTGGTCTAATTTTTAGATTGTAACTTTACATATGTTGGTACTACTGGTTTGGGGACCAATGTGATGTTAGCACACGTGATAGAATGAATAGATATATTTGCTGACCCTAGCATGATTGCTTATTTTTCTATTCTTTAGTGTCTTGGGGGAAATTACAAGATATAAATATCTTCAATTCTAATCCCTGGAAGCTTAAAAGTATAAATTAGAGCTTCAACCAAATAGACTCATTTCAGTTTTAGGATATGTTTGGTTATGTGCATTGGGGACATGGTGTGAGGTGGCATCCTGTATACAGTAACACCATGAGTAGGATAAAACCTTTAGTTACTACTATCTCTTAAGCATTCCCTCTCAAGGTTATAGTTTACTTTCAAACCTAGTCGGGTCATTATTTCCCCATTTTTCCAAATAGGATGATCATACCCTCCACTTTGCCTGCTGCTAATGGCTACTCTTATTCTGATGTGTATTCTAGCTTCAAAATGGAAAAATCCCCCATTTCCAATAATTTATTCAGATTTTCCAGATCACTCTGTTATGAAAATATAAAAGTAAACCCGCAAGCAAGAAAGTACAAAAGGGCAGTAGCAAGCAAGAATACAGGGTACTTTTGCAATCTAGAGTCAAGCCACGGCTTGACACATCTGTCACAAATATCCAGCCACCGATATATACAAAATTCTATCATTATGTTGACCAGAGCATATTCTATAGCTCTGTAGCTGTGGGTGGGTCTGCTTCTCTGCAACTTGCTAGTCACCTAATAATAGTGGATCTAATTGGTTGATCTCTCTCTCGTCATTTTTGGTATCTATTCCTCACAAAACAATAGATCTTCCTAAACAGTTTCAAGGAAAAGGATTGCATACTTGAAAAATAAATAAGTAAATAAATAAATAAATAACAATATAATCAATAGGGTTAGAACCCTCTTGGTGGGGAGGGAATTTTGGGACAAAGGAGAAAGAGAAAAAGAAGCAACAAGATCTGTAACAAGGAAACTGAGTCACAATTTGCATGTACTCCACTACTTGTTTGTTTATTTTTAGTAGGGAGTGGTTATGCAAGAGAAAAAGAAAAGAGTTTTAAGGTCCTGCTTACACTTCATTTTAAAATTCCACAGGATCTCCATTCTTGGGTTTTACAAGATAGTCCTCAAAGTGTTTTTGTAACTAGATACCAAGGGTTCTAGTAAATATACTTCTCTTTCCTGATCTGATAATTTTCCTTTGATATTTGTTAATTGGCTAATCAGAGAAAAAGGAACTAATTAATGGTAGACTCTTTCAACATTTCTGCTCCTTCTACAGAATGTCATTGACTTTTTTAGATTTGACACTTATTGTAGAGAATTTACTTTCAGGAACTTTACCTGGAGACTCACAATACAATTTTATCATGCCTACAATAATAGTAGTAGGCTAAACTAGATATACAGAGAAAGATAGAGCATAATTTGGGGCAACTATTTAAATTTTCCATTCTGTAAAATGAAGGAGACTGGTGTTAATGTTCTCAACTTTTCTCTCCTATTTCCAATTATTTTCACATATGCATGTATACATACACTCTCTCTCTCTGTCTCTCTTACCAGTTTAACAGCCAATTTGTAACCTGAAAACATTTTAAAATTCATTGAAATAATGCACTGTATTCCTCTCACGATACTAATATATATGGGTTACTATAAAATATTTAATATGTGTCAGAGACACAGAAACACTGTATTAGTATGGTGGGTGAAAAAGGCATTGCAATTACAATAAAGTAGTTCAGGGTTTCTTGGTAACTGGAGAAGTTACATGACCTCTCTGTACTTCAGATTCTTCACTCCTAGGGCTATTGTGAGAATTAAATAAAATTAACTGACTAGATGATGTATATGTGTGTGCATCAATTTTCAGAGACTTATACTTTATTAAGTAGATACCTTCTGTTTCTTCAGCCTTGATAGCATGATCTTTTTGGTTGGATCTGGTTAAATATGGGTATAAATGCATTTGAGAAAATAAATATATTTGTGTATATATATAATTATATATAGCTATAAATCATATATATTTTAATTATATAATGATATATAAATATATATGTATATATAATATATTATATAAATATATTATGATATATGAAAATAATATATAATTTAAGTATATATCTTGTCAATATATTTGAATATATAATTACACACACAAATATTTTGTTAACTTTATACATCTAGGACCAGTGGAGAGCAAATTGGTAGGTCTGAGTTCAGGAATGTTACAATTTATAAGTCCTTCAAAGGCAGTAACACTATTCTTTAGATGTTAGAATTTTCCATACTTCCATATACAGAATATTGCATAATTGGTATTTATTATACATTTAATGAAAAATTGTTACCACAGAATAAAAGTACTCTCCTGACCTCCTATTCCTAATTATTTGCTTAACCTACACATTTTCACAATTCTGTAGAGCTATGGGTTGATGACAAAGTTTTAAGTATTCTTGGTCTGGTATTCCAGGCCAGGCAATTGCTTTTTGAAAATTAATTGTGCCCTGGTCTCTGGAATAACTGGGTACACCTCCTTATGTACCATCGTCTGTTTAGCATAAGTGCAACATTTCATAGAGCAATCCTTAGAGCTTTACAATTTGTCTGTAGTTGACACTTGGAAGATATTTTTCTCTAACAGTTTCCCCACTGGATTAGAAGAACCAGGCTGATCCTTAATAAACCAGATGCCAAGGACTTTATTATCATTGCCCTGGGTGTACTTGAAACTATCTCAACAATTTGATAATTTCTACAGTGCTTGTGACAACCTCAGCTGCAAGTCAACCTGAGGTTTTGTTTTCTTGATGCTGTAGCTGTGCTACAGGCATTCCCTTCAGCAGAAGTTCATTCATGTGTTTACCCAGAGTGAAAGAAATATTAATACTCAATAATATTGAGTATCTGCTATGCGCTGGCTATGGTTCGAGGCACAGGAAATACAGATCCCACTTTGCCACTGTGGAGCTTACGTCCTAGTGGAGGGGCTATGATAATTTCAGCCACAGGAACTATGACGCAGAATCTAAAATGTATGTTCAGATTAATCAGAGAACATATGTCATAATGATCCTCCTACTATAAGGGATTAAGAAAGATATTTATGAGAAAATTTGAACTGATTTTGGAATGAATGACTAAGAATTTAACTCAGAGAAAAGGAAAAGAGCATTCCAGGCAAAGGAGAAAACATGTAGTAACAGAGTAGCTGAAGGGAGCAGTGAGCATTTGCTAAACTGAACTAAGTCTTATACAGCTGAAGCCAGAAAATAAAAAGAATAGGGAGAGATGAAACTGAAGACATTTTGAAAGATTGAGCTCATTAAGTATCTTAAAGATCATGCTAAAGTTTTGGACAACATTTTAAGGGTCATAGGAAGCCAATAAAGGATTTTACATGCATGAATGTGTGGGTGGGAGGTATATGGCATGGTTAGCCTTTTAGTTGGAAAAGATCATGCCAGCTACACTGTGAAAGGGAGACCCAATTGCAAGAGACAAAGAGAACAGCTAGTGGACTACTCCTGAAGGCCAGCTTCGAGTCGATTGAAAAGGATAAGATTTGTAATAAAGGTATGGGTGAAGTAGAGACATTGAAAAGACTTTAATGAAATAATACCTGCAAATGTTATTAATCAACAATATTGGGGAGACGTAGACAAAAAGACAATGTCTAAGATGATTTCCAGATTTCTGGCTTGTGTACTTGATTTTCTGGCCATGTCAGTTTGTTGATATAGAAAATACTGTAAGAGTTATATGAGCTAAGATCATAATTCTGTTTCAGAAATAATACGTTTCAGGTTCATATGCAATATACAATTGTCAAGTTCGGTATAGAGTTTAGTTATATATGGTTTGAAACTGAGATAGGCCTAGGCTATAAACATGGGTGTAGAGTAATAGATAATCATTGAATCCATGAATGTCATTGATATTGTCTAGAGAAAAAATACAGTAACGGGGTAACAGGTTCCAGATCAAATCTTAAAGAACTTCAAATGTATTTACTAGGTTGAGAAGGATAAATGAACAGAGTACACTGTTTAGAATGGCCAGGGACATCAGGAAAGTGGTATCATAGAAAACAAGACAGAGTGTTTCTAGAAGGGCAATGTCAAAAGTCTTAACTGCCACAAAAAGTTCAAGTAAATAAAGATTATTAAATGTCTATTGGCTTTAGTGACAAAGAAACCATTTTTTACCTCAGCAAGAACAATTTCATTGGAGTAATAAGAACAAAAGACAGATTAGGGTAGGTTGAGAAGTTCCTGAGAAGTTAAGAGAATAACGCTGTGATGTAAGACAGCTTGTGAAAGAAGTTTGTTGGTGAAGAGAATCAGAGAGGTAGAGCATTAGTTAGGAGTTGAGGCCAAATTACCATTTTCATGTATAGCAGGGTAGCAGCTGGAAGCAACTTGGCTGGGGGGGGGAAACCAGAGACTGAAGTTATTTTTATGAGAGCAGAGAAAACAAGGTAGTTATTCTGCTTTTCATGAAGTCCAGTAAAATAATATCATATATAAACAGAATAAAAGATGTAGGCAAGATATTAGAAGATGCCCTTGAATATAAACACTGATATTCTGGAGGGATTTAGTCTGTTTTCCTATTCATTTCTAAAGAAAGCAATCCTCTTGGTTTTGTTTGGATGTGGTCTCACCCAGAGGAAAGGAAGCGGAATAGATAATTATCCTCATAGGTTTCCTGCATTCTTTGATTTTAAATACCAAGATGACAGTATATTAGTTTCTGATAGAAAAAAGGGGACTTTTTTTTTTCTGAGATGAGCATATTATGACCTGAATTTATTGAGATTTTAGATAAATTCTGCTTCAGTACATTAAAGACAATTCAGTGACAATAACATGTTGGAAAATTTGAAACTCATTCTCACCAAAATATTACATATATGTATTTCTAGAAACAATGTTTTACAGGCAATGATTATTATTTCTGCCTTCAAAAATATTTATATTTATAGTGACACACATATTGGAAATGAAGGAATATTCTTTTAAAATGTGTGATTTCTCAATATCTCACATATGAAAACATTGAAATAAAATCATGCACTGTGTTATTTCAATGTTTGATCTCACCTAAGACTTTTAAAAATATATTCATGAAATACAATACAGAAAATGTTATGATAATCTTCACATATATGGAACTATTCACAGAACCCTAGGGCAATATAATTTAACTTTTCAATAGTGGTCCAACCTACATGCCTTGAGCAACCATATAACAAAGGTGCAGAACTTATACCAACAATGTACTTCTTTTTTTTTGCGGTACGTGGGCTTCTCACTGTTGTGGCCTCTCCTGTTGCGGAGCACAGGCTCCGGATGCGCAGACCCAGCGGCCATGGCTCACGGGCCCAGCCACTCCACGGCATATGGGATCTTCCTGGAACGGGACACGAACCCGTGTCCCCTGCATCGGCAGGCAGACTCGCAACCACTGCACCACCAGGGAAGCCCCTAACTATGTACTTCTTCATATTAAATTAAAGGCTCAGGCAAAAACCACAAGAAACAATTAAAATTTTTCTACCTTAAATATTATAATTATAGAATGAGACATGTGATATGTAGTGGCTGTTATAATTTTGTTAAAATGATAAATATTTTACTCAAGAATTACTAAGGTAGCATGTTCTGGGGAATGAAGATTATTCTTATAATATGAAGACTTAAAATGATGTCACTAATTTCGATTTATTGTATAGCATGTTGAAGGTCAACTTAATGAGGAAATTATTGGAGTTTCCCGGGAGGACTAACTTAACCTGTGGCACTTTTGCCAATTTAGGATGAGTTTTCTGTTCTTAAATCTAAATAAGTATGTTTATATTTAGAGTTAAATGTGTGCTGTATCAATAGGTAATACATATTTTCCTGGTTTATTGTAAGGATAATTTACATAATTTATCATATAATTTTAGCTATCAACTTTAAAAAAAAAAGAAATGAAGTTTTATGAAAAGCATATAGCCAACAGACAAGTTATTCTTAGCATTGGGTAAGTACAGACATGATGTGTAAATGAGTTACCCTTAGGCACCTCTAAATTATGCAATAGTCCTTTTTTCTTAGGAAATTCAAGGATTTAATGACCTCGGCGACACAGTAACAGTACTATACATCCATTGCAATATATTTTATGAGAATTCAACATCATAAAATATCTTGATTTCTGGAGGAATAAAATTTCTGTAAAAAAATTAACTTTAACTATATCACAATTTTTTAGATGTCTTGTGAGATGTCTATTCATCTGACAAGGCTCAAGTACACTCAAGGAAAATAAATAAATTGGCTAGAAATCAATACAGTTTTTCAGAACTTAAAATACTTTGTATCAAAATATTTAAAAAATGAGTTAACTTATTTGTTACTCTTTTCTTTGCTATCTAAATAATTTCTTCTTTGCACAAATCCTTTGCCCATAAGTACAGCCACCCCCAAACTTTCAATGGACTGGCCTGCAGCTTGTCACAATTGGAGTTTCCTGAATTGCAATTCCTCTGATATTCCTCCCCAAACTCATTTTCTGGTAATTCAAGCTTGCCTCAGTTTACCTCTTTATTTAGGTTGGCATGAATGAATGGTAATAAGTATTGTTACATTCCTATAATCAATACATATTCTTTCTAAAAGTGTTTTCATAATAATACCTTACAAAATCTCTTCTGCTCTTAATAATTTCAGAATTTCTGGTATGTTGACCTAAAACAAATAGCCTGCCAGATATATCTCTAGCACAGTTAGGTTTATTTGGGACAAACAAGGAATTGCAACTTGGGGTCTGAAACCATGGCAAGCCATATGCAAGTTCCCACAAGACAAGGGAAGGAGGACACTTTAATGGAGAGGAAAAGGAAGTTGGGAGAGCTATTGTAAACAAAAAGTCTGTGGCTTTTCATTGGCTGAGTCCTTGGCAGGAAAAAAAAAAACGTAAGTCTTTCTTCTTCCTTTTAGCCTCTGCTATCATCTCAAGGCCTGAGAGCTCCCCTTCTGGTCTCCCAACTCTATTTAATTGAAGTTTTTGTTTATTAATTTTCTTTTACACCTACCATAATATTAAGTTTATAAATTTGAATTTGTTAGTCTATCTAGGAGACTCATAGAAACTCTCCTATTCGTTTGCCAGCCCCAATTTAATTTCTTTTGACAAATGTAAAAACTGCTTCATTAATGTGCCTGTTTATTGTTCTACATCAATTGAATTAGTATACTATGCTCTCATGGTGTTAAAATTTTAAAAATCACGTGTAACTTGAAGTTAAGTGCCAAGTTTCAGGGCTTGACTATTCATCTTTTGATTCATTTCTTAAAATGTATTTGTGATATTGTGATTTATTATATGAAGATGAATATATTTGGTCTTCATTCCCATTTCTGGCACAGAGTTTCTAAAACTCTTGGAAGTTCCTAAGCAATAAGAGTGATGTAGCTGTCTTTTGTTAATGAGGTAACATTTTCCACCCCCCAAGCTGGAAGATGCTTAGAGGTCTTTATCCCACAAAGAAATAGATACTGCAGTCTTCAGCTGACCTTACTTTCTCCCCTGGCTGCCAGGCTCATAATCAGGTTAAGGAACATATAATCCATTTAAGGAAGTGTTGGGCCTGCTGAGGGAGGGAAGGGAGTATAATCCCAAAGGAATGAAATCTACGCAACATGTACTGGTAGAGACCTGGGACTATCCACATGACTGTATTGATACTGAAAGTGCTCAAATAAGGAGACCAGAAAATAAAACCCATCTAGGGAGAGTTTATTGACTTGTGAAAACATTTTTTGGGATAAAGGGATTGGAATCCTTGGCTTAGACCCAAGAGGATGGGTCTTGAATTTGTGTAAATATAAGCTCAAAATTAGAGGATGACTCCTAGAAACCTTGAAACAGGGATGGCTCACACTGAGCAAGGTGGAAATACCTGAGTGAGAAAGAAGAAGGGGCTAAGAGCTCGTGGAAATGGGTAAACTGGCATAGATATATTATGAAAGACATAAAATCCCACCAGAGAACTACATTCCATGGGAAATGGAAGAACATACGACTTGGTAAGACCATCAGAAATGTGCTAGTGAAAAGACACCAGCATCGATAAGAAGTTCAGTGACGCCTTTCCTCTGAACAGAACTGAACTCACTGATAATGGATATTTTAGAGGCTCTGAAAGAGTAGAGGTCAGGTATCAGCACTTAGACAGTGGAAGCCAGGTATGTCAGATAATTATTCTAATGCCTGAGAATTCAGACTGGCAGCCAAGTGGACCTGACACATCGAAAGTTATGGTGATGGTTAAGCATGGTGTTCCTAGGCATAAAATAGGTGAGCAGTAAACAAGGCATTGCTTAACGTTGTTATTTAAAAGAGAGCAGTATTGGATGGACAGGAAGCTGAGGGCAGTTGCACTATTAAAAAGTTCAAAATCTTTTGCCTAGTTTCTGAAACGGATCCAGTTTTCTGACACTAAACCCACTGATGAAATAAGTGGTTGGTTCTCCACTGAGAAGGACGGGATAAGGTCAGGGCAAGTATACACTGTAAAGGATTTCCTTAGTCCTTCCCCGAAGACATTCATGGCATTACCTTAAGTAAATCTAAAATGAGGAAAGAATTCCCACATAATTTACTGTTGAACACGAGCTCTGGGTAGACATTGACACCTGGGAACTTGAAGCATCATCACGGCTCCTCATTTAGAGGGTATATAGAGTCCAGAAATAAGTGGACTCCTGGCTTAAGTCTGGTTTTCAGTGTGTCTATAGATTTGCCTGGTGATCACTTCACTGGTCCCTGAGTATGTAATGGGATGGACACACTTGGTAGCTGGAGTAACTCCCACATTGTATCATCATGGGGAAAAGCAAGTGGAAATCTCCAAAACTAGTCACAGGGCAAGGGAATAAATAAAAACAATACTATACTGGAAGGGGGGGAATGGCAGAGAATAATTCCAATCTCAAAAATAATTCAAGGATAATGGCCTCTATCATATTTTCCTTTAATACCCCCTTTGATGCCCTACAGACATCAAGTGTATCCTAGAGAATGACTGTGGGTTACTGCAAGCTCAAACTTCTAGGAGCCTTGACCACAGCTGCTGTAACAAGTGTGATATCCTAGCTAGAACAGGTTAATAAGGCCTCAGGTATATGATGTGTGACCATTGAATATATAAATGTATTCTTTTATATTCCAATCAGGAAAGAGAACCATAAAAATTCACATTCACAGCAACATACATTTTTATTTTTCCCCAGAGCTATGGTAACCCTCCCATCCTCTGCCATGATATAATCCAAATAGATCTTGACCATATGGATATCTGAACAATCTGGGGTATCCAACTAAAAATCTATAGATCCATTACACCAATGGCATCATGTCAATCAGGCAGGAGCAAGAGGTAGCCAGTATCCTGGAGGTCTAGATAAGACATATCTAGTCCTAAGGGTGGGAAACAAATCTGATAAAGATTTAGGCTCTGCCACTTCAGTGAAGTGTTAAGAGTCCAGGTATCCAAGGCATGCCAGAACAGCTTCTCCAAAGTAAAGGACCAATTGATGCAACTTGTATTCTCTACACAAATGTAGAGAAGATGTAGATGTCTTTGGGTTCTGAAGATAATATATTGCATAACTTGGAATACTGTTCTGGTCTTTATACTGGATGACACGGAAGGCTGATAGTTTTGAGCTGGGCCTGAAGCAATAAAGAGGAGATCCAGGCTGTATAACATGCAGTTCTGCTATTTGAGCCATACAATCTGCAGACCCTATAACATGTGGGTCAGTGATGAAAAAAAGATGTAGTGTACAAATGAGAGTAGGTGTAACTAGGAGAAATACAACATGGGATCTTGAGTTATGGGAGCAAGGACATTCTATCTGCAGCATAGAAATATGCACCTTTTAAAGATGGTTTCTGGGGTTTAACTGAGCTCTTATAGAGACAAAACGCTTGACCATAGGGTACCAAGTGACCATGCATCTGGAACTGCCATAATGGGCTGGGTTATTTTGGACTCATAAGTCATAAAGTGAAGTGGGCACAGTGCTCATCCATCGTAAGTTGGAAATGATATATCTGGGATCAAGCACAAGGTCTCAGTCAGAAGGCACAACAAGCTGCCTGTGCAGTTACCCCAGATTCCTGGGTAACCACCATTGTTGTATCAGCATCCCTCCCTCAGCTCACACACATTGATCTCTGAAGGGTTCTGTATAATTGACATAAAATGAAGAAAAAAAATGTAACTTGGTTTATGGACGGGTAAGCTCAGTAGGAGGAAGCAGTCCAAAAAATGGATGGCAGCTGCAGTGCAGCGCCACTCAGAAATGGCCTTAAAAAAACATCATGAGAGGGCTTCCCTGGTGGCGCAGTGGTTGAGAGTCCGCCTGCCGATGCAGGGGACACGGGTTCGTGCCCTGGTCCGGGAAGATCCCACATGCCGTGGAACGGCTGGGCCCGTGAGCCATGGCCACTGAGCCTGCGCGTCCGGAGCCTGTGCTCTGCAACGGGAGAGGCCACAGCAGTGAGGGGCCTGTGTACCGCAAAAAAAAAAAAATCATGAGAAAAAAATCTTCAAGAACTTCAAGTGGTCCATCACTTGAAGGAGAAGTGGCCTGAGTTTAAGATAAACTTTATAGAAAGCAGAAAATTGCTTGGCTGGCTGGCTAGGGGGTCTGGCAGGAAATATATTGGAAGATCAGGGACAAAGAGCTCTGTGGTAGGGCACATACATGGACATAAGAGTGGGTATAAAGTGAGGATCTTTGTGTCACAGGCTGATCCCCACCAGGGAACATCCACCAGAGAAGAAGCACTAAGGAGCCAAGTAGACAAAATGACTGGGTTGGTATCAACCAATATTTGCTAGAATTCACCCCAATGCTGGGATGGTGGGCACATTAATTCAGGGGCCACGGCAGAAGAGATGAGTCAATGCAAAGGCTCAACAGCATAGATTTCCACTTGGGGCCATCTTGCCACTGCTGCCACTGAGGCCAACCTGCCAATGACATGTTAGATTTATGACACTATTCCTCAAAGAAACAGACTGTGACCACTTGGTGACAAGGTGACTACACTTGCCCCTTTTGTCTTGAAAGAACCATTGGTTCCCCAAGAATAAACACTTAATCCATGCATGTGTTTGTCCTTTCTCTCCATAGAACCACTGTCTAGAGACTTACGGAAATCCTGATCCACAGGCATGGCATTCCACACACAACAGCATTCAATCAGGGGAACAACCTCACAGTAAAAGGGATGTGGGATTGGACCCATCACCATGAGATCCACTGGTTTTACATTCTGCATTACCCGGAAACTATGGGCATGATAATGGCTTGCCAAAAGTGAAGTGATAGCCTAAAGGCAATTGCCTGTAAGGGTAAGGTGCCACTCACCAAGATGCAGTACAAGCATTAAACTGGAGATCACTAAATGGCACTGTAACTCCCCATAGAAACAATAGTTAGATTCAGGAACCAAGGTATAGAAGCAGAAGTTGCCCTACCTTCCACTACGCCCCATGACTTACAAGCGACTTTATGGTTCCCGTCCCTTCAAACTTTGGATGCTGTTGAGTTAGAGGTGGTGAATCTGGTCCCAAACACGGATGCAGTCTTGCCTGGAGCACAAAAAGAGTCTCAAAGTGCTATAAGCTAGAATACCACCTAGACCTTTTAGGGATCAGTGGGTAAGAAGATGAGTCACTTCTTTTCAGAGATAATTGAACCTGATTATCAGAAGGCGATGAGGCTGCTATTTCACAACAGGGACAGGGAGAACTATGTATGGAGCTTGGCTGACTCACTTGGGTGACTCATGATATTCCCTCGTCTAATTGTAACTGTAAACAGAAAAGTGCATCATTTCCAGCCTGGAATGGGCATGACTACTAGGGCTTCAGACAATTCAGGAATGAGTACTTGGTTCACCCCACCAGATAAACCACTATGACCAGCAAAAAGAGTATATCTGAGGGTGGAGAGAATTTAGAATGGACAGTAAAAGAGGGAGAAATGAGTACGGATTATAGCCCCGAGACTACCGGAGCCTCTGGTTCTTCCCTCTTTTTCCCACTTCTGAGTTTCACCTCAGGAAGAGATTCACACGGGAACCATGGAGGGTATTCATCCCAAACCTACACAGAGAAGTGGATCAGTGAAGTACAATGGGTAGACCATGTCAGACATGGTGATGTTCTGCTCAGGTATCCCTTTAAGAAAAGACTCAGTGCCCAGCAGTGAGGAGTGTGTCCAGCTGTTAGCTCCTTCAAGATCCACCCTGGTTTTCGAGTTGAGGTCATGCTCTTCTGTGGGTGACCCCAGTCAAAGACTGAATACAGTAGTGTTAGGTGAGAGTCTGCCCATCTCAGGGGAAGGCCTGGACAGTGGCTGAACCAGGCGTTAGTGCAGGTCTTAACCATTTCTGCCAAGGAAAAACTCTTCTAAGGGGGCCAACTTTTCCCCAACTTTCAACTTTTTTCTCCATTTGACTAGCAGAGACTGTATCATGATCTGAGGTCTTCTCTTATCCCATTCTTCTTCCTCCCCTTTTCCTTCACAGGTGTTACTTCTTCATAAAACTTTTTCACTCCCAACTTTCTCTCAGTGAGACAAATATACCTGTGACAAAATGACCCAAACAACCTATACAGTATTCATGATTTTATCCCTATTGCCTAAGAGAGTGCCTACAAGATAGTTACTATGCAAAAAATCTCAGTTGAATGTGCAATGCTTTGTTCTATATATGATTTCCGAGAGAAGGGAGTGAAATTACTCATAATCCAATTTTCTTTGTTCCTTATGATACACTCTTGAGACCAGAAGTAATATGTCATTGGAGAAGGGCAGCTGAAGCTAAAGGACTAGTATTTTTTTTTCCTTTAAATTCAAGTAGTCTTTACTGGATATTCCACAAAAATAGTTATGATAAAGTATTTGATAAAGCTTATCAAATAAGCTATTAAAAAGTTATGTAACTTCCACTTCATTATTGTTGCATGTATTTTTTCTAAAACACTTATTCTGTGAACTTCTGCAGTTAAGCTGAGATTCATACACAGGTGGTGTTTTTGGCCAATTGTAGAAGTGACATCTAGAGTGATATTTATAAACTTAGTCTAAGTAATTGTGACACACGATCATGGATACTGACAAGTATAAAATTTGTTGGGCAAGCTGCAGGCTGGAAATTCAGATAAGACTTGATGTTGCAATCTTGAGAATTCCTTCTTCTAAAAACCTCACTTTTTGCTCTAAAGGTCTTCAATTGATTGGATGAGATTAATTTATGGAAGTTAATCTGCTTTAGTCAAAGTCTACTGATTTAAATGTTAATTACATCAAAAGTGTCTCAGAGCAACATCCAGACTGTGTTTGACAAAATAACTGTGCACCACAGATTAGACAAGTTGACACATAAAATTAACCATCACAGTGGTATTTTGTCTGGAGGCCCAAATTTAAATGTATTTCTTGTTTCTGACAAAAAGCAGAAATGTTGGAGTTTTGTTATCCTTCTCTTACCATCAGAAATAAGCTTTCTTAGCTAGCTAGGAAGCTACAAAATCAGGATTTGTGAATATTTGAGTTTCAATTGAAGTGAGTAGAATGAAGGGCCACCTTCGGGACTGGGTGTCCCCAAGGACAATTCCCAGCTCCCAGGTCTCCATTTATGAGACAAGAAGTCAAGTAATATCTGTGGGTTAGGAAAACTGCTAATATGTTCTCCTTTTTAATGTTTTTGAACAATAGTCCAGCTCAGAATATCTGATGGAAGTGATTTGCGGGCTCAATGCCCACAATATATGAAATCCTCTGTTAATGGGAAGTAAGAGATCATTATCGGTTCTTTTTCTTTGTTCTTCTTCATTGGACCACATGCATTTCAAATTTACTGTTAAAATATTTACATGTTAGAGAAATATGACACTTGGCTGTGTTTTAAACATATTCAGTACATAGTCTCTGATTCAAGAAGAAAGAAATTTGGTGCTTAGAGAATGAGGAGGCCAAAAATAAAAGTCTAAATTTTATCCTTGAATTTACTGTCAGGCTTAATTTTATTTAAAAATAAAGTTGAAGAACAATTCTTCCCCAACGTGAAATTAAGATGCTTAAAAATGCAGTTAATATTTTGCAAGCAGTGATTTGAGGGCAATTTTCTAATACTACACTGAAATGGAAAGTAAGGTAATAGAAATGGAGAATCTACCAGAAACTGCATTTGCTTTAGGGCCAGAATCTCTGAGGATGAGATGAATTCTCATAAAGTTCTATTGCCCTTTAAATCTACTCTCTAGCAAGGTAGACTAAACAGAAAACAACTCGACTTCACCTTGTCAAAAGATTTAATCTCTCTAACTCAAATAAATGTTCCATTTAATTCAATCATGTTTTTGAACTAAAAGTTTGTTGTAACTGTATACTGTGATTCCCTATCCATCCCCATTTAAAACAAAATAAAATAAAACTGTTCACAATAGTCTTTATTTGATTTTATAGGACATTATCTCTTGGCTTTCATGTCAGATATTTAATGCAATATACAGTGCAGAATAAATCATGAGTGTAAAAACCAAGGGAAATAACATTTAAGCATGAAGGGAAATAGTCAACATTTCAAAGAATATATCATATATGAAATCATCAGGGTACCTCAGGGCACTATGTCAATTTAACTAAGTTGTTCTAGAAATGCATTTGCATTATAGTTAGAATTACCAAAGTAATATTTGACATAGTTCCAGATGTGAGAGAATAATAAAGGATTACCCTTATTGCATAGCTTCAAAACAAACAAGGGCATGGTGATTTTTTGTATTGAAAGGTTTTGTGTAAAATTTGAGTCATAATTTATTGTTTATTTTACTGATGGCTTTAAACTCAAAAATTTGGTTATTTAATGGATATTTACTTTGTTGATCCCTTTGTTTAACAAAGTCTTATTTCTGGTGTTTGTGCATTTGCAATGGGATATTTAAAGGATTAGCAACTGTACTTGTTATTTCTGTAATTGAAGATTTTCACATATTGCTTTTCAGCATAAAATGTTTGTGTGTATGGACCAGTTTTATAATACCACTTTGGTTATATCTACTTCACTTTCTGTTTGGAGAACATAATGTGTGAGAATCCAATTTACACATAGATATTGACACTCAACTTCAGTAGATGTCCTGGTAGTTTGAAGAATATACCAACAGATTGTACTTGAGCCTTCATTATATAGAATGAAAACCTAGCTGAGAAACAAAGGCTTTCAACTGACCAATAGAGTACAGGGTCCAGAAATAGGCCCACGTATATAAAATTAACTGCTAACTGACAAGATGATATTACAGTTTAGTGGGGAAAGAGTGGTAATTAGAATAATTGATACAGGTTTATTATAACTGGATTTCCATATGAAAAATAATGCACATTGGCTCCGATTTCACATATGAGAAACAATTCCAGTTTGTAGCTCTAAATGTAAAAGACACTCTCTTTTGAGAAAATATAGTTATTTACCTGCATATTTACCAGCATTTACCAGAACACAGCTATTCCGTTCTCTCACCCTACTCGTTAGTTACCCTCACAGCTCCCTGTTCCTTCTTCCTCAGTGAATAGGTACCATCAGAGGACTGATATTCTCCTTGAAATCAGCACACCCACCTATATTTATGCACATATTCTTTGTTTTGCCATTTATTAAAATAGAAGCTCTATCTCTGTCCTATGAAAGAACAAAACCAAAATCAGTTTTCTCCTGTGTTTCCTCCTTCCAGGTATTCTTTGCAAAAAATACCTTAGATATCTCTAAATATGTAAAATTTGAATACTCCAGGGCTGGATCTCCTCTCTCTTTTCTATGCCCTCTCCCTAAGTGACACGACGGCCCCATGGTTAATGATTTCTATGTTTCTATCAACTGCTTAGAACCATCCATGAGCTCCAGACTTGTATAACTAGATGACTACTTACTATTTCTACGTGTCAACACATCTACAACTGAAATGCTGCCTTTCCTCCACAAACCTGTTTTAGTCCTGTGTTCCACACATCAGTAAATCATGCTGTTAGCCACTTGTTTCCTCAAGCCAAACACGTGGGTCATCTTCTGTATCGTTCTTTTCATCAGAAATACACCTCCAGCTCTCCTATTCTCCCTGGGTTCAATGTCAGCTCCCTGATACCATCTCTGATCTCAGCTACTCTGCTGTTGTGGCTACTACTACTGCTATTACTACCACCACTACGTAGCTTCCTAAATCCCCTTTCTCAATGGGCTCCATAGCCCCACTTTTGCTCTTGCCCTTGTGTTCTCTAAATAGTAAAGGTTGTGTCCATTTATTAGTTAAATAGACAAGTGTTCCTTTAGTGAATTTTTATCTTAGAATTCTAAAAAAATTCCAAAATCTAAAGTATACTGCAGGGTCTGTCTCCAGTCTAGTTCTCCAAATGCTTACTTGACTTTAGCTGTATTGGTCTCCTTTCTAATTAGTCAAATTCTCTAAATGTTACTAGATAAGATGTTGTACTTCCTCTGGAGGCTGTTTTCTTCCATTCTGTGTAACTGGCTCCTTCATTTTTTCAGCTCATTGCTTTTTTTTTTTTGGTTTTGTTTTGTTTTGTTTTTGCATTACGCGGGCCTCTCACTGTTGTGGCCTCTCCCGTTGCGGAGCACAGGCTCCGGATGCGCAGGCTCAGCGGCCACGGCTCACGGGCCCAGCCACTCCACGGCATGTGGGATCTTCCCGGACCGGGGCACGAACCCGCGTCCCCTGCATCGGCAGGCGGACACTCAACCACTGCGCCACCAGGGAAGACCCTCAGCTCATTGTTTAATTGCTACTTCCTCAGTTCTTCCCTAAATATCTCATATGGCCAGATAGTCCCCCTTTATAGGATACATAATGTTCATTTTCTTTACTGTTCTTATCAAAAAGTTAAAAATGTTTATATTGTCCTTCATTTATTTTCTGTTTTCTCAACCGAAATTTAAATCCCATGAACATGGAGACCTTGATTTTTTCTGCTTACCATTTAATCACTAGAATCTGGCTTAGTGAAATGCTTGATGTTCCTGTTATAGTTGATGTTCAGTAAATAGCTTGAATAATTGATTATATCCTTACCACATGATGTCAAATATTGATGGGTTAACACCTTGCTACTCAAAATGTGGTCTCAGGGAACAGCAGTGGCATCACCTGGGAGCTTGTTAGGTATGTGGAATCTGCATTTTAACAAAACTCCAGTTGGTTTGTATGCATGTGAAAGTTTGAGAAGCACTAAATTAACACCAAGAGATTTTTCTTTTAAGCCGGTCCTGGCCAAGAGTCTACAATCTTTGTATCCAAGTAAGGTTGATCATAAAATGTCCTTGGAAATGAAGAATATTAAAAAGTATAGCTCTGAATGACCCCGAGGGAACTTAGCACAACTTCCAAATATTTTGTTTCGTTATTTCAAAGTAAGTGGAAATAATAGAAGAATATAAAAACATACTTCAAATTCTTCTTTTTCTCTCGGTATACATGATATGATTAGGTTAATGTTTTGACATGTTTCTCAGCTGCAGTGAGCCTTTCAACATAACCTGAACAGTTTTTTTATAATTTCTTCTTTTGCACACATTTTCTCAAATTAGGATGATGCTTTTATATCCAAGGTTCCCATAAAGTGCTTGACCAACTACACAGCCAACTCAAGTGCATGGGATTGATTTCCTGTTATTTATCTGATCACATATCAGAAATGTGTTTTGGAATGCCAGATCCCTGAGGTCAAAAGACCACACCTCATTCATCTCTGTACCCCAAGGCCTAGCAAAGTGATCAACACCATCATGACTCTCCAATGTTTCCTGAATGAAGGAATAAATACAAAGAATCCAGATCTTAAAGTAATAATTCACTGTGATTGTTTCTCTAGGTTTTAGATGGCAGTTCAATCTCAGAGAAGAAAATCTACTTTCCCACTTGTATTGGTCAGGATAGGCTAAACATAGGATGCACTATTAACATCTGAAAGTCTTGATGGTTTAAAATGATTAAGGTTTATTTCTTGCTTGTGCCCCATGTTTACCCTGGTTGGCAGGAGTCCCTGCTCATTGTGGTCCGTAAATAACCCAGGCTGATGGCACACCAGTGTCCTGACGGTTGTCAGAGAAAGAGAACGAGGAATCACACATTAGCTTTAAAAACTTCTTTCTACAGTGACTAACAGCACTTCTCGTATTTGATTGGCTAAAACCGATTACAAGGCCAAACTTGATTCCAAGATTAGAGAAGCCCAAGGGAAGGAAGGCATCCTAACATGTGCCTGAAAGAGCAAAGCTGAGAATATTTGGCCAAAGTACTAATGATTGTTACAACACCAAATTATTTTCACAGGACATTAGGATCGGAATATAGTGATCTTTCACCATCTCTCACATTGGCAAAAAGAATGTGTGTTTGGGGGGGGTCGGGGAGGAGTAGGGTCAGTTTCTTGCATGAAATGCTGCTGATTCTTTTTTTTTTTTTTTTTTTTGCGGTACGCGGGCCTCTCACTGTTGTGGCCTCTCATGTTGCGGAGCACAGGCTCCGGACGCGCAGGCTCAGCGGCCATGGCTCACGGGCCCAGCCGCTCCGCGGCATGTGGGATCTTCCCGGACCGGAGCACGAACCCGTGTGCCCTGCATCTGCAGGCGGACCCTCAACCACTGCGCCACCAGGGAAGCCCAATGCTGCTAATTCTAACGTTGGATGTGTTTTAACCCCAGATGAAAAGTCTATTGCTAGTTTTATGACAGGTACAACACATACTTGAGTAACACAAGCATGAACTTAACAAATGACAAGTGTATATTCTGGGCTATTTTGTGATGCTTTGAATGTTTGAGTTATAATTAAATATATATTTATATATAGCCATACCTGTACATATACACATACATACATGCATTTAACTACTCACTTCAAGCCCAAGCAAAAGAAGCATCTAGAAGAGCATCTTGCACATAATTGGTGGTAATTTGTAAGTTTTCACTTTCTCTTACTGATAAGATAGATCATATTCAGATTTCTTACTACTTAATGTCAAACTTTACTAGAATCTTAAACACAATATTACAGAAATTTTATTTGAAAGCTCTTTTTTCCTGTTATGTCCAAATTTATAACTATAAGATCACAGAATTAAATAGCCCTGTGGTCTTACTTCACAAGCATCTGGACAGTAAATATACAGAATTTATACCAAAAAAAACCCCCACATTTTTTTTCAAATGACATTTGTACCAAGAAGGAGATCTTGAATTCAAATTTTTGGCATCATATCCAATAAACAGTATATATTATGAGTAGTAATTATTAATTATATTGATAAAATTACTAAGCACATTTCTAAGCTTATTTTGTTTTGAAGTCAAACAATTATTCCTTTGAGTGGTTGCAGTTTTAGACAGCATAGGATCCTGCAGCCTGGAGGTATTTCTATTTAAGGTATACCTGTGTATCTAAATGCCTTGTCAAAGTGAGTTATATTCTGGAAAAGAATTCTTGGGACCTACACAGGTCAAATCCCTCCTACACGCACCATTGCAATAAAAAGTTCACCATAACAAAAAGTTCATGGAAGTGCTGGCTGGCTGCCCATGTTAACAGAACAGATCTATTGAGAATGAATTCCCTACCACTGAGTAACTGTATCAAGAAGTTTACATCTCCTGGAGTCATAGTCATTTTTAATTCCCAAAAGTTTTATTCTCTATTGTGAGTTCTTTGCTTGTGATTTTGTTGAGAAATTGATCACTTTTTTCCTGTGAGAAGTACAGTCGAACTACCTAATTTTCAGCATTTAAAAAAATGTTTCCGTAGACAGCCAACAAGGACCTACTGTATAGCACAGGGAACTATATAGCACAGGGAACTATACTCAATATTTTGTAATAACCTATAAGGGAAAAGAATCTGAAAAAGAATATATATACATATATAACTGAATACACACACATATAACTGAATCACTTTTGTGTACACCTGAAACTAACACAACATTGTAAATCAACTATACTTCAATAAAAAAAAAGTTTCCTATAATATTTCACATTCTGCAGATCTAGGAGATTCAGGGAAGGGGGATATATATCTTCTGTCGTCTGGGAGAGTGGAAAGAGTTCTTTCCATTGCTGAAATTTCATAAAATGTTTCCTTCTATATTTGTATCATTGAATTATAAATGACAGGTGAACACTGAGTGTCAAATATTTGTTTTTTCTGAGATCAAAAATGTTGACTCTGGGGAACCAGACCCTAATGGTAAGAAGATGGCTTCTTCATTAATGTGGGATGGGAGGATGCTATTTTGAGGTATTAATCATCCCCTGGGAATTATCCTCCTCCCTATGCCTGTTTGATCCCTATCCTTTCACACACATAGGTTTTCGGGCTCATTGCTTTAAGTAAGTGTTGAGATGACATGAAAAGCAGAGTTTTAACTGTCTCAGGTTCCTTAAGAGATATAGAGAATATTCATTTTGGAGAAAATATTTGAGAGGGACAAGGCAAAATCTCTCTTCTCTTGACCACGATGTTTTCCCTAAACCTTTACTCAGTTCTTGCTTAGACCTACTTGCTAGAATTCTATGACTCACCCTCCACAAGTACACAAAATGTACCAAATATTAATATAAAGAGGGTATGCCTCAGGCACTTGGTGGGATGACGGTGATATGAAAATAAGGCCTTCCAACCCTTTCATTCCTAGTTGCTTGGGGAATAAAGATGGCAGGGTTGTGTAGAACCATCTAGAGATTCACAGTACATTGGGACAGAGCAAAACATATGGTCTTATTACATATGGTCTTAGTGATAGGCATCTGTGGAAAAGTCCGTGAGAGAGGGACTTGAAAATAATTGAGTGTGCTGATAAAATGAGTGCATTGATAAAACTGGATTGCCAGATCAGTGATATGGGGATGTGAGAACAGGAGAAGAAAGTTGGCAAATAGAAAGAAACTGACTGTTCATCAGACTTGGGAGAGGTGTGAAAGCCTACAAATCACAAAGAAGGCATAGATCTGATTCAGTGAGAATGAGGGAATCGGGAAAGTGAAAGGACAGGAGATGGTAATCTGAGAGGGACTTGTAGATCAAAGTCTTGGAAGTGAATCAATTTTACATGGTAAGAGATACAGCCAGGCTGGTGGGAGCTTAGGCATAGTGAATGCTGAGATCACTGGAACTGGGCAATTGGGAGGTCAGTGGAATAAAGGGGATATAAAAATTCTCGAGCTACTTTTCAAAGCAACATTTTTGATTGGCAGTGATCAAAGTAACAGATGTGGAAGGTAGGTTAAAGGTAGAAAAATTCATTCCACTAATGTGCAGAGTCTAGGTTGAGGAATTCTTGAATCAATCAGACCTGGGCTCTGTAACGGACTCTCCTAGCTGCCTAATATTTATTTCCCCATCTTTCCTTTCTAGGAGAGCTGTGACTTTGTTTTGTGTGACAGTGACCCCAGCCAACCCAAGCCTGTCTTACAGCCGAATGTGGCTGTCCGATTAACCTCTCGCCATTGAGATGATAATTGGAAGTAGCCAGGTGGGCATTCCCCCAAAGGTTTCTTTGTAGTGGTTTTGTTTATTTGTGTGTGTGTTTTTTAAAGAAAACTGACTTATTTTGCCCTTATTCTTTTAACTACTTGGAACAAGGACACTCTATCTGGATGCACGGAAGCCTACTTTTGAATATTCAGATGAAGGCCTTGGGTTAAGGATGTGTGAGCAAAGATCTAGAAAAAGCCTGGACTCGGACAGTTTAGAGAAGCCACTTTATTATCACCCCTGGACCCTCTTGCTATATGGTAAAATTAACCCTTATGTGATTAAGCCACAATAGACAATTATCTGTTATAGGCAGACAAACATGATCTCTCACTGGAAAAGGAACCAGTTGTAATGGTAGTGTTGAGGAAAACTTACGTCTTAAGGAAAAAAATCTGACTTCTCAGATGACTGAAAAGACCTAATAGTGAATTCGCTGATTAAAAAGAAGGACTGTGTTTGGCTGGTGTCCTGCTATTTCAAATCTGCCGCTCTCTCCTGCCAGGTGTTCAGGAATATTCATAATCAAAAAAATATTGGAATTCATTTATGATAATCCCTACTATGCTATTCAGTTTTATTAAAATGTTATTATTCTGTGAAATTGATCCTTAGGTTAATTAGGAGGGGGGAAAACTTTCCAGGTCAAAGTTTGAATAAATTAGAGGATGAAAAGTAGCATATGTTCTCAAAAATATGAAAATTACTTGCAAAGTCACAGTTAATTTAATTATATGGTCTTACTGCCTTGGAATAATAATACAGAATGAGAATTATAATAAAATTAGACAAAATATAGACCACTGGAAATTTTAAATAAGAAACCTGTGTGGTCGGTTATCTACTTTAAATACAACTGTTTTATAAAAAAAGATATTATTTTAATGATAATGATCTATTTACTTCATAAGACCACATTTCCATTTCTATTGTGCAGTCTAATGAAATACATTTATCTTCCATTATCTCTCATACTTTCAACTGAATATTTTCAAATACAGATTCTCAAATTAAGTGGATAAGAAACAATATGTAACTACAGATACCACTAGAACATACTATATAAATGCAGTTGAGACAAGTAATTTTGATGCTATGTAACATTGATTTATGATTCCATATAACATATCTAGTCAGATCTGGTATTTTACTTGAGTATGACTATATAAACTGTGGAAATATATGTACATAATAATTTAAAATGTTTGCTTATAGGACATCTCTGGTCTGAGGGTTTAAAAACTGAGCTTGTTTTAATTTAATTTTACATAAGATAGCTTTGAAAGAGAAGATAAGTCTTCCTGACCTGAACAAAGTTCAGGCCACCAATCTCCCTCTTAATTTCATTACACACACACACAGACACACACACACACACACAAAATTCCATTGCTCACTGTTTTAAAAAACTGTTTACAAATGGAAAGACTTTCAGCTGTGATTCAGTGCTGTTTACTTCTAATAGCTAATGTGATAACCACCAGACATCATCTAATTTAGAGTCCTTAGAACTGACAGTTAAATAAAACTAATGTTATTAAAGGCTCTCTTCATAAAATAAGCCTCCTTGCCCAGGTAAAGTCTTTTATTACAAATTTTGGACCTTATCTATCCTAGTAAAAGATGATTATATTCAATTCCATAGTTCAGTGAATTTTTTGTGTTTTTTTTTTAACATCTTTATTAGGGTATAATTGCTTTACAATGGTGTGTTAGTTTCTGCTTTATAACAAAGTGAATCAGCTATACGTATACATATATCCCCACATCTCCTCCCTCTTGCGTCTCCCTCCCACTCTCCCTATCCCACCCCTCTAGGTGGTCACAAAGCATCGAGCTGATCTCCCTGTGTTATGTGGCTGCTTCCCACTAGCTATCTATTTTACATTTGGTAGTGTATATATGTCCATGCCACTCTCTCACTTCGTCCCAGCTTCCCCCTCCCCATGTCCTCAAGTCCATTCTCTACATCTGTGTCTTTATTCCTGTCCTGCCCCTAGGTTCTTCAGAACCTTTTTTTTTTTGATTCCATATATATGTGTTAGCATAGGGTATTTTTTTTTCTCTTTCTGACTTACTTCACTCTGTATGACATTCTCTACGTCCATTCACCTCACTACAAATAAGTCAATTTCATTTCTTTTTATGGCTGAGTAATATTCCATTGTATATATGTCCCACATCTTCTTTATCCATTCATCTGTCGATGAACACTTAGGTTGCTTCCATGTCCTGGCTATTGCAAATACAGCTGCTGTGAATATTGTGGTACATGACTCTTTTTGAATTATGGTTTTCTCAGAGTATATGCCCAGTAGAGGGATTGCTGGGTCATATGGTAGTTATATTTTTAGTTTTTTAAGGAACCTCCATACTGTTCTCCATAGTGGCTGTATCAATTTACATTCCCACCAACAGTGCAAGAGGGTTCCCTTTTCTCCACACCCTCTCCAGCATTTATTGTTTGTAGATTTTTTGATGATGGCCATTCTCACCGGTGTGAGGTGATGCCTCATTGCAGTTTTGATTTGCATTTCTCTAATGATTAGTGATGCTGAGCACATTTTTATGTGCCTGTTGGCCATCTCTATGTCATTTTGGAGAAATGTCTATTTAGGTCTTCTGCATTTTTGGATTGGGTTTTTTGTTGTTGTTGTTGTTATTGAGCTGCATGAGCTGCTTGTAAATTTTGGAGATTAATCCTTTGTCAGTTGCTTCATTTGCAGATATTTTCTCCCATTCTGAGGGTTGTCTTTTGGTCCTGTTTATGGTTTCCTTTGCAGTGCAAAAGCTTTTAAGTTTCATTAGGTCCCATTTGTTTATTTTTGTTTTTATTTCCATTTCTCTAGGACATGGGTCAAAAAGATCTTGCTGTGATTTATGTCATAGAGTGTTCTGCCTATGTTTTCCTCTAACAGTTTTATAGTGTCTGGCCTTACATTTAGGTCTTTAATTCAGGGTGGGTTTTGCACACACATTGGGGTTTCTAAAAAATTTTCTAGTCTTTTTCTTTGTTTCTTAACGATATTCTGTATTCTGGAATTCCTGGATCTAACATCAGGTCTTCAATGAAATATGTAAGTTTGAATAAGCAATTTCCACTACACAATATATTTTTTAAAAGACAAGTCACTGCTTCCCACTCAGCAATACTAGTTTATCCAGGGGGAAAAATTCTCTGATAAATATTTCTCCCACATTCATCAGTTGCAGAACTAGAGTTGCAAACATATACTAGTTCTAGGCCTAAAAAATACCATGGCCTCCATTTACCCTCTATAAATAGATGCTTTGTAAATACAACTGTGTCAATACAAATTATTTTTATTATCATGTTGCAACAATTGTTTGGATCTTGTATTCTTAGCAATAAATATTTCTTTTTACGATTACAACTTCTTAAAATCTATTTTCAAAATTAGCTAATCTGGATAACTATTAAAAAAGTTAAAAACAATATTTTCAATCAAAGGTAATCCCACAACTCATAAATAATCTGTTTGAATTTTGATATAGTCATTTTTGTTTTTTCTGTGCATAGACATGGTTACAATAGCATGTTTTGTATAGTATTTCATATTGTACCTTCATACTTATTCAATAATTACTCTTAAAATTTAAAAAAAACTTAATGTCAGGACTTTCCTGGTGGTCCAGTGGTTAAGACTCTGTGCTTCCCCTGCAGGCAGCATGGGTTCAATCCCTGGTTGGGGAACTAATGTTGCACATACCATGTGACACAACCAAAAAATAAATCAAATTTAATAGCTTATGGAATTTCATATTTGGAATGCATCTTAATAATTATTCATTATTATATGCCTTTATAACATTCTTCAAAAGTATTCCTAGCATCAGTCCAATATTATAATATCCCTTAAAAAACTTCTTAGTATCCAGTATCTTAAGGGTAAGAAGATGATTTTGCCTTAAGATATGACATTGCATTTCAGATAGCTCTAATTTTATGTTAGACTTACAACACTGCCACCCATTGTCTATACTTCTGTTCTTATATTTTCCTATGAAAAATTCTTCAGAGTAGGAGAATCTTATCTCCAGGCTAAAGATCTATCATTTCATCAATGACTCTATGTAGGGGGTTGTGTTTATTTCTGCTTCTGTTTGCTCTCCTTTGAGAAGTCAAGAGACTCCTGAAGAAGTTACTCTTCACGTGTGCTCTCTATTCAAGCAGCCTGGAATTGAATCATGCCTCCCCAAGTTACTAGCTTAAGTAACTTATTTAACCTTTCTGTGACTCAGTTGCCAAATCTGTGAAACAGGGATAATAATTGTACCAAGTTATAAGGTTGTGAAGGATCACATTAGTTAATACACACTAAATGCTCGGTACAGTGGCTAGCGCACAGTAAGTGCTTAACGCATGCTAGCTATGATTAATTTATCTCAGCTATTTATTTACTTTCATGGTTTCCACTACTACCAATACGTTGATGACTCTATTCATTGTCCAGAAATCTTCCAAGCTTCAGATACATATATCCAGAACTTGCAGATATCTGAGACTGAACATTTTATAAGCACACACACTTGGCATTATCTCTCACCCTTCCAAAGCTGCTTGTCTGACACCAACTAACCTCTCCTTAGGTAGAATCCTGGGAATAATATGCGCCTCTTTCCCTTTACTTCTCCTTGTCCCCTTATCTCTTCTGCTTCACCTTCCACATTCAACTGGCTTAAACTGTCTCCCTCCTAAAGATATTTTGAAATCCTAACTCCTAGTACTTGTAAATGTGACTCTATTTGAAAATAGGGTCTTTACAGATGTAATCAAGTTAAGATGAGGTCATAATGGATTAGAGTGGACCTAAATTCAATGATTAATTGCCTTAAAGGAGAAAAAGATCCAGAGATGCAGAAGACACACACACAGAGATGAAGGCCGTGTGAAGAAGGAAGCAGGGAGAAGAAGGTTTCAGCTACAATATAAGAAAAGCCTAGGATTGCCAGCAATCACTGGAATCTAGGAAAAGGAAAGGAAGGATTTTCCTTTGAATTTTTGGAGATGGGATGGTCCTGCTGGCATCTTGATTTCAAACTTCTTGCCTCCAGAAATGTGTGAGAATAAATTTCTATTTTATGCCACTCAGTTCATGGTGCTTTGTTCCAGTAGTCCTAGGAAACTAATATAAACTGAGTTGTCCATTTTGCTTTTATATTTCTTGAATTCATACCCTCATTTCCATCTCTAGTATTGATTCCAATTTGGCTTCCATGTTGTCTCTCCAAATGATACCTCTGCTCTGGTCTTTCTTAAGAGTCTTAAGAGTCACAGAAATGATAAAAGAGGGATAAACAGAAAATCACAGATAAGAGTGATGGAATGCTCCTATTATGAAGAATGAAGGCTAAGTTCACAAGACAGTATATGCTTAACTAGAAATCTGAGCTCCGGTGTGGCATATGTAACTACTCTTTGGCATAGTAATGGATTGATAGTAAGCTATTAGTCTATTAAGTTGCTAATTTTCAAACTTGAAGAAATATTGGTGGGATAACTGTTTATCTCTTGCAAATGTGGATTGGTGGAGCCAGACTCTTATCTGCTTTAAATGTCATCCATGTGCTGATGACTCTGTAATATGTATCTCCATGCTGACCTCTATATTAATGCTTACCTGACAGTTCCACTTGGATTTCTTACAAGCTAAGAAACTTAACATGTGAAAATAGAACTTAATTTTTTTTTCACCAACCTTGCTCTTCCATACATATGTCCCATTTAATTCAATAATATCTACCTTCATCAAGTGCTTAGACCAAAATTTACAGTGTCATACTAGTTTCCTCTTTCATGTCTCATCTTCTGACATTCAACCCATCTTCTCTGCATTCTATCCAGAACACATCCAGAATGCAATCACTTCCCCAAACCTCCATGGCTGTCATTCTAATCTGTGGTCTTGTTATCTCTGTGCTGGACTATGGCAAGGGTACCATAAATGGTGTCTCTATTTCCATTTTGGTCCCATGCAAGACAAAATATTTGTTCTCCATAAGCAGCCAGATGATTCTTTAAAAATATAAATCAGATAATTTCACTCACTGCTTACTCAAATCCTCTACTGGGTTCTGTTATCTTTAAATATGTAAATACATATCTTTAAATATGTAAATACAATCTAGGGCCCTTAACAGAGCTTACATTACCTTACTTAGTGCTTGCAACTACTCCTACTTTGTTCCTTCTCACTCTTCCTAAGGATCACTTTCCCAGATTCCCAGGTAACCTTGCTTTTCTTTGAAGAAATCAAAGATGATTCTCTTCAGAATATTTGCACTTGCAGTTTCCTTTGCCTGAACTGTTTGTCCTCAAAATATTTGCATTGTTTGCTCCTTTCTTTTTTTTCAAAGTTCACCTCACAAGAAAGATTTAATTGATCATTCATTTAAAAAAATCCTTACATGACTTCAAGATTTACTATGAAGCTAATGTAATCAAGACAGTGTAGTACTGGTAAAAAAAAAATACCAGATAGATCAATGAAACAGGATAGAGCACCCAGAAACAGACCCACACAAATATAGTCAACAGTCTTTGACAAAGGAGCAAAGGCAATACAATGTAGAAATGATAGTCTTTTCAACAATGGTGATAGAACAACTGGACATCTACATGCAAAAAACTGAAAGTGAATCTCAACATAGACCTTCCTTTACAAAAATTAACTAAAAATAGACCATAGGTCTAAATGTAGAATGCAAAACTATAAAAATCTTAGAAGACAACATAGGGGGAAATCTAGACATCCCTGAGTGTGGCAACAATTTTTTTAATAAGATACCAAGTGCATGATCCATGAAAAAATAACTGACAAGCTGGACTTTATTAAAATAAAAAATTCTGGTCTGTGAAATACACTGTCAAGAGAATTAGAAGATAAACCTCTGGCAGGAAGAAAATATTTTTAAAAGACATATCTGATAAAGAACTATTATCCAAAATATACAAAGAACTCTTAAAAATCAACAATAAAAAAAAGTGATGAAAAAGATGGGCAAAAGATCTAAACAAATACCTCACCAAGGAAGGTATACAAGACAGGAAGTAAGCATATGAAAGGATGTTCAGCATTATATGTCATTAGAGATTCGCCAAGTTAAAACAGTAATAGGAGACCACTAAATGTCTATCAGGATGACAAAAATCCCAAACACTGACAATATCAAATGCTGGTGTTCATGTGGAGAATAAGAACTCTCATTTATTGAATGAATGAATGAGTGGTATGCCACTTAGGAAATGGTACAGCCACTTAGGAAGATATTTTGACAGTTTCTACAAAACTAACCATACTATTATCATACAATCGAGCAATACACTCCTTGGTATTCACCCAAAGGAGCTGAAAACTTACGTCCACATAAAAAACTGCACACAGATGTTTATAGCACCTTTATTCATAATTCCAATACTTGGAAGCAAGAAAAATGTCCTTCAGTAGGTGAATGAATAAATAAACTATGTTTGTCCAGACAATGAAATACTATTCAGTGCTAAAAAAAAGAGCTATCAATCCATGAAAAGACATGAAAGAAATTTAAGTGTATATTATTGAGTGAAATAAGTCAATTTGAAAACGCTTCATGGTGTATGATTCCAGTTATATGACGTTCTGTAAAAGGTAAATCTACGTAGACAGTAAAAAGATCAGTGGTTTCCAGGGGCTGGGGGAAAGGAAGGATGAATAAGCTGAGTACAGAGCATTTTGGGGGCAGTGAAACTATTCTGCATGATACTATAATGGTGAATACATGCCATTATACATTTGTTAAAATCCATGGAATGTACAACACCGAGAAGGAACTCTAATGTAAACCATGAACTCTGAGTGATAATGATGTGTCAATACAGTTCATCAATTATAACAAGTTGTACCATTCTGGTGAAAGATGTTAATGGAGGGGAGTGGGCAGGTGTGGGAGCAGGGGGTATATGGTAACTCTCTGTACTTTCTGCTCAATTTTTCTACAAACCTAAACCTATTCTAAAAATAGAGTTTATTTTATTTTTAAAGATTACCAGAGCTTATATCTTGACCAGGTATTTTTCATAAGAAAGAAGCTATCTTTGAAGGTTTACGTCATAAAATATTGGACTTTGGAAGGATAAAGAACCTATAACTTGTCTGTGGTCACCAACAGTCTCAAATCAGAATCTGGAAAAGTAGAAAATAAAAACAAATTCTTCTAAAAACAATCCTCTCTCAAACCCGAGTCCCTTGTTCCATTATAACTTTTGGCATTAGCACTCACCAGTCATTGATATATAATTACATTTCATTCGTTTATTTTCTGTCTCTCCTAAAACAGGACGAAGCTGCATGAAATCTGGGACTTGGCCTGTGTTATTCACTGCTATGAATCCTTTGCTTCTAACATACTGCCTGACACTGAAGTATATGCAAAACTATCTGTGGAATGAGGGAGTGGAAGGAAATGGAGTTGAAATCTTGTTAAATCATTAATGTTTTGCTTGTTTAATAAAAGGTCTGGAATAGCAGTCTCAAAATATGAAGGCAGTTAGATTTGGGTAGAAACATATATATGTTCATTAGATTATTTTCTATACTTTTCCATATGTTTGAAAAATTTCATAACTGAAAAAAGTTAAAAATCTCTGTAAGTAGCCAGAGGAAGTGTAGAAGTCAGTAAAATATTGGGATTGAAAACATCAAAAACTTGGAGAAAAAATGGTGAATATAATTAAATTTTCTAGTTTGTGCATGAAGAACACATTGATTTTTGAATATTTATATAGAATGCCTCATTGTGGCTTTTTAGTGTTTGTTGTAAAATAGTATATCAAACCTATCCATAGAATCATTTCTATCTTTTAAGTTTCATGTCATCTTATTTGTTAGGAATAACACAAGGTAGGATGAGATATTTTCATTGTATGTCTGGGGTTTTCATATATAAATATTTCTTGATTTTAAGACAAACTGTGTTTCATTCCGGTTTAGTTCCAAAACTATGAAATTGCCTCTAGCTCTTGTCTGGTGACTTGGGTTTGTGGTTATTGTACTTCAGTTTAATTTTGAATGTAGCCTGAGGCAGAAGCTAGACTCAGTGGTGTATCCTAGGGAGCTCAGCTGGTTTTATTCCAGTTTTTTGTGAAGCACTGCCTGCCTTGCAGGAAACACCAACCTAATTGGTACCCTTGCTGTTTGTGTCTAGGGAAAAGCTGCAAACTGAATACACATCAACTGATCCTCAAAAATAAACAGAAGACATTAATAAGATGACTTGTGTCTCTAAGGAAATAGGAAACAAATCAATATACTTTAGAAACTGAAAGAAGCCAAATGTGATTTTTGAATGGCTTTAAATTTTTAGGGTTTTTCATTAAGTAATTTAAAGTTTCCAGTTGAGAGAATTGAGAGGCTCAAAATAAATTATGGCATATTTAATTTTAGCCAGAGTCACGTTTATTTTCAAAATAGGTAGTATTAAGAAACTAATTAATTAAGACCAACAATTTCTTTAAAAAAGTATTTGACAAATATTTTAGTGGAATAAATAACCTGATTATTCAGGGTTTACTGTAGAATTCATTTAAGCCATTTATAGATGTTAATTCACTATAGACTGTATTTCCAACTTTTTTATTTTTTTCCTCTTCTGAAGATGTAAAGGACCTGGTACCAAGTTGGCATGTTCAACATTACCTTGACATCTGCAAATATATTTCAAAACTACTCAATATTTCAATCATTTAGGATGGCAATGTATTCTTAGAAGTTCCAAGTAGTCATTGAGGGATGAGATTTTTTTGTTAATAATAAAAGTTCTAAAACATTTAAGTGAAACTTTAAGTTAGTGCTTCCCATACTCCTTTCAGATGGTTCCTGAAAAAATAAGTTTGAAAAATGCTGAAGAATTGACCTTCATTCACAGACACATATGCCTTGCATTGAATTATCAATCACATTCAGGAGACATGTAATAAAAAAAGAAAAACACAAAACAGTTTGCCCAAACATATTCATTCATAGAGGTTTTTTTCCTAATACAACAAGTAACATACCTCTGGTTAATTAAAACAACATGAAGAACCATAAAACTGATCCAGCTCTTAAACAGTTAGATCATTCTATTTGTCCTTTAACTGCAAGTACTTTAAAGTTATATTAGGGGAATTTTCATGTAGTACCTCTGTGCCAAGTGATTGCAACAGAAGATATTTTGAACCCAGGAGAGATAGAAGAAGACCAGATTCCCTCTTGGATTGCTCTGGAGATCTGTATCACCATGTTTTCATGAAGCAAAATCAGTGAGCATCATCAACAGAGCATCATCATCACTGTCATCACATGATTGGTGATATTATCATGTGCACTGGGCTGACGCTTTATGTTCATTGCTTCACTTAATGCACACAGCAGTTCTGTAAGGCAGCTGTCCTTAGCATGTCCATTTTACACATAAGGGATCTGGGACCGAGAGGTGAAGACACTGGCTCAGGGAAATACTGTTAAGAAACAGAATCATAAACGAAACCTAGGCTGCTTAACTCCAAAGTTTCACAAGCACATAATTGTGATTTTATTTCTCAGAACCAGTGTTTCAGATTGAGATTAAGAAAACTTCAATCATTTCTCTGTTTTTGCTGTTACACTTTGGGATGGCTGCTGTAGCCATACTGACTGTTTTAAAAATGCCAAATGCCTTGAAAGATAAGCATATACACTTTTACACATAAAACTTATTATATAGAAAATCTAAACTTTTGGATAAACAAAATTGAAAAGAATAATTACCTGACCAAAACATTAAGAGATTACTTGCATTATCATTTTTATTTTCTTCTACTATTTTGCTATAAAATTATTTGTATACATAAATTATGAATATACAGAAAGAATAGCTGATAGTCGATTTCTATTTACAAATATTTTATGAATATTTCTGTATGAATGATTATAAATGTGCCATTATTTAAATAACTAAACAGTGTTCCTTGAAATGGATGTATAATAGCTATTTACCCAATCTCCAGTTCCTATATATATAGACATTTCAGATTTATATTTGGGGTCTTTCTGTCCCCCAAATTTCAGATAACATTTATTAAGCTCTACAAGAACTGATTCTAAAGCTTTACTTTGCCTGAAGTGATGATAGAGGAAAAAATTACCACCCTTCGCATGTGTATGTGTGAGTGTGTGTATGTGTGTGTTTAATTCACAAAACACTGACAACTCTCTCCAAAATAGCCCCCACTATCCAAGTTGTTCAACTCCCTTATATAGCCTGCGGGTGGATACTGAGTAATGTGGACAGAGTTGCTGCTACAGAGGTTTGGCCTTGACTGCATAGATGATTTAGCGTCTTGCTTTATGTACTTGGGAATTACTATACTGTTTTCAACTTTGAGTCTCTGCTGAAACACTAAGAAGGGAAGGAAAAAAATAAACACTTTGGGATGGAGTTCAGACACATTGGCATCTAACTATGTTCTTTATCTCTAAACTAGACTCAAAATATGTTAGAAATAAAACTTACAATCTAAAAACTCTGTTCTTGATCTTTCCATTATGCAATTCAGGGTACTTTGGTTGCATATAGCACAGAATGACCCTAACCAACTAACAAAAATGGAAGGAGAAAATTGCCTAAAAGGTTAACAACAAACAACTGGAGATAAAAGTTAAAAACTAAGAACCAGGCTTGGAACAGACAGAAATAAAGATGGCTAGTGATGTAAGAGCCACCACTGGGATGCTTGAAATTCAACGGGAGATTGATATTTACAGGAGGAATCTGATGTCAGGAGCTTCCAGACATTTCTCTCTCTTCCACGATGAGAGGAAACAATACCAGGCTTTATGTTTCCACTACTGCAGGGTACATGGTGTGGAAGAGATGATGTTCCAGAAGGAAATCAAGTGCTGCTATGAATGGGTCACAGAAACTAGGACCCCAGAAGCAACAAAAGTCAACTACACACTCAGAAACACTTCTGCAACTCAGCACAGGAAAATATTGAAACATTCAATATTTGAACAAAATGTTCAAACATTCCAAGGGAATCAGCACTAGAAAAATTTTATTAAATGGTAGAATTGGTTAGATTTTATTCAGCCAACCTAATCAATTTATAGTAACTTTACTCATATGTAACATAGATGAAATCTCTCTATGAAATGTTTTTACATCAAAAATAACTTAGGAAAGAAACTCTGTAATGGAAAACTTATACTTTGATTCTACTTCCAAATAAGACTTAAAGCATAAGAATAGTAATTTATTTTAAAAACATGGCAGAAATCCTTACCATTCAAAATAAACAAACTTAAATGTAGACTGTCTGGAAAATTCTGTTACAGACCCCTGGTTCTTAATGTTATTTCATATTACCCATGAAGCAACATTTTGAACATGATGAATTTGCATCATGAATTACAAGTGAAAATAAACCAGCCCTTTTATTTTTCTGTATCATGTGTCGATCAGAACCTCTCTGGATGATGAATTAATGTTAATCAGGTTTGATGATTAAAATGATATAAATTATTATGGGGAGACTCTTGTGGTGTTAGTAAATAGGAAACAGTAGGTCCTAGCTCACTATAGAATGTTACTACAGGGACTTTAAATGGAAGAAGCACAAATATTGAAGCACAACATCCTCTGAGATATCAGTGACCTGAGAAGAATTATTGTTCTTTTCATCACTTTACTATTATATTACCTTAGAGCTTTGATGGACACTAAGGTACTATAACAAAAAATTTAAAGCCAAGTTATTCTAGATGGAGTGTTGCAAATGGCTCTGTCTGTCCAATCATACTGGAAAAAAATAGTTTCCTCAGTGAATTAGTATGCTAATGTCACACTCATCCATCTGGAGCACATCTTGGGACTCTGCTGAATATTACCCCACTACTTAGAATGGACAGGAGAGACTGGACTTGATACCAAATGACAGGGTCCATGGATACTTCTCCAGAGAAAGTTCAATCTCTAGGTTCTTAATCTGTCAGTAGGACAATGGCAAATTGGGAATTAACAATAAGCTAAACCATGGTGGTGAGGCACCTCAAGAAACAGGCAAAATGTTGCTAAGAAGTACACAGTGGCAAGTGGCCCAGTAGTTAACCAGTGGGCACCATAATTTTTTATTACTTACCTACCTGAGGAGCAGATTTAGCCATACTACTAGGAAAACAGGATTGCAAGAAATGTAAAAAATATATATATTAAAAGATTAAAGAATAAAAGACTGTGAGCACGGATAGGAAATCTGAGGATAGTTTCATATAGAAAGTGGATTTTGGGAAAAAGAGATATTTTTGGGTTTTTTTTTTGTTTGTTTGTTTTATGCTGGAATTGAGAAACAGGTACTAAGCTAAACCAGTGTCAACTAGGATGAATACAACAGTGCTGAACTCCAGAATGTGGGTGTGTTGCTCAGTTGTACTATGCAATTTTTTTTTTTTTTTTCTTGCAGTACGCGGGCCTCTCACTGTTGTGGCCTCTCCCGTTGCGGAGCAGAGGCTCCGGACGCGTCGCAGGCTCAGCGGCCATGGCTCACGGGCCCAGCTGCTCTGCGGCATGTGGGATCTTCCCGGACCGGGACACGAACCCGTGTTCCCTGCATCGGCAGGCGGACTCAACCACTGTGCCACCAGGGAAGCCCATACTATGCAATTTTTAAAAACCTGTTGACAATTTGAATGGATTTCCTTCTCCTTTAAATCTTCATAGCTCAAGCAGTTTCTCCTGATCTAGCAGTCCGTCTCTTAGAATTTTCTTATTCTCATATGATTTCTTCCCAATGTGTATGCTTTTGACATATACCCAGATATTTCTTCCTTGTTTGTCCTTTTAGATTTCTGACCTCTTTGGCTTTCCCAGTCAGCAATTTTAGTTGAATGGCCTTATAATTATTGTTAAATGGGTGGCCCACTGAATAGCAGCAAATGATGGGGCTCACCCAGTTATCAGGCACCAGCAAGCAAGCAACGGTTTACTTAGCTTTAAGGAGATAGGTTGGGAGGTGAGGAAGAATGCAGAGAAGAGATAGGCAACAGCCTAAAGAAACTTGTCACTATAGCAATCAGAGAAGCCTTAATCTTCTGTGGTACCAGTTCCCCAAAAGTGATCTGTGTTTAATCATGAGTTGGGTTTTTTTTTTTTTTAAGTTTCACATGATTCTATTGTGCCGACAGGAATGAGAACTACTGTTAGAGCAGTTGGGAAGTTAGATGTAAGGGTAACAAAAAAAAAGTGGTCTCTGAACTTTGGGGGTCCTCAAAGACCTTTCCAATGAGTCATAAGATCAAAAACTATTTAAATAATATTTACATGAGGTCATTTATTTACCTTTTTTACTTTTATTCTATCATGACTGTGAAGTATATTTTCTCAAGGGCTACATGATATGTGATATCAACAGATTGAAAGCAGAAACAGAAAGATGAATATACTTGTCTTCTATTAAGCCAGACTTCAACAATTCTTGTAAAAATATACTCACCAAGTTTTAAAAATAAAGCTATTTTGAAAATGTGTCATTTATGTTAGGTAGGGGTTTATTATTATTTTTAACTAAATTAATAAGTAAATCTTATTCAGGTTTAGTTTCTAATCAGTGAATATTGATTGTTTTAATCCAAAATAAACAATAACTCTTCCGAGTTTTCAATAATTTGTCAGAGTATAAAGGGTTCCTGAGACCAAAATTATTGATAACTGCTGCTTTGTAGAGTGACAGATGCTTCAAGAAGTTATGAGAGACTCATAAGTCTCTAGATATAGAGAAACTTTCTACAGATTTGTTTGAAGAAGTGTGCTAGGCAGAGGTGATATTTATCAGTGCAACACACAGATGAGCACATTAAATTTAACAAGATGCATATTCAGATCTAACACAGTGTGCCAAACACTATCAACTGATTTATATCTTTATTCCTTTGGAAGATTGTTAGGGACTTTCCATCTGAACTCTAGCTACCACCCAGGAGCGACTGACCACTGTTGCTATATCTGTGTTGAGATGAATACTTCATGCTCTCAGGGCTTGATGACATTAGGCAATAAAATATCCAATTAACTGCTCTTGCTTTATTCCCATGTTGACTGTGAAATCATATAATTATAATTTAACTTGTCTATAGGGAAGGAATATGCTGATCTGTAAATAGAAGTATTCATTCCTCTTGATAGCTATATGTTTTATTTAATAAGAATTAGGTCTCACTTGGTTGTCTTGTAAATTAGAATCTTGTGAGTGTGGTTAGCCTGACTTCATGCCCTGGAGACGGACGGACTCACGGTGCACCGACAATCACATTTCTTAGACTAAAAAACTGAGTGCTATGCCCTAGAAATGGAATTCCTGTCAAGTGAGGACGCTTCAGGAAAGTCAGCCTCCCCTTCTCTCTTAAATATATCTTTTTGAATTTGCAGTAATGAGTTAAAATTCATTTCACTTGGCTTTGGGGCCCATAAGAGATACCATATGCCTAACTGCTTCTATAACCTCCTATATCAACCTGCAGTCACTGTAACACATGGTGTTGAAAGATTTCATCAGTGTATAGATTTTAACCAAGATTTTCATGCGTCTTAAATATTACAGGGAACTATACCACCATTCCACTTCACAAGAAAAATAAAATGCAAGAGTGAATTGCCCATTGATCTCCATAAAAACACTTTTAGTCTGTTTAAGCATTAAGTGTTCTTAGAAGCTTATTGAACTTCTGAGCTATAAGTTTAGCTTTTATACTAACTCTTTACAGCGATGTTTTCAACCAGAAAGATGAATGTTTTAAATTAGGTGTCTAAGAAAACCATTAACCTTTTCAGGTAAGTTATGTTATTTCCTTCACTGCTGTGAATGACATAACTAGAAATAATGCTGTGTACACAGACAAAAGATGTTCCTTGTGACCCACCATAACAAAGGAGATGTATAGAGTGGTATTGTGTGGAATGATGGATTTGTGCTGATGCTATCCTACTCTTCTCAGTGTTGCCCTTAGCATATGCCTCTGTGATCCACTGAGTTTCATTGAGAAAGATGTGTCTCCTATCAGCCTGTGTTAACAAAATAAAAACAAAAACCCTGAGGCTCGTGTAATCCCCATTCCTTCAAACAACCAGGTGGTACATGAGGTTTGCTTACCTGCCTGGCAGTTGCCATCAATTTATAATACATTTTACTCTCAGAATATTCATTTTATCTATCTTGCATCTGGATCTCTGGATGGGCAGGACAATGTGTTAAGCCAGAATTGTCACGCTTCTCTAAAGATAACTTCATTCTTCCTCCCACCACATTTAGCTTCTTGAGCAACGGAGCACATATTTAAAACAATTAAGCATAGGTCAAGTGTATAATCTGTAACTGTGGAACAGTCCATTCACTGCATACTAAAAAATTCTAATACCTATTGTTCACTCAGGAACAAAATAATTAGCTCAGAGAATTCTGTTCTGAGATGGTCTGAATATCAATGGACTGGTAGAGAAGAATTTTCCATCTAGATGAAAATAAAATAACAGTGAAATCATTTTTCCCCCTTACACAATTTCCTATGGTTTTTGCCCGTAGGAAATGTGAAGAATTTATCAGGCGGAAAATTGTGAAAGAGATGTGTCTCATCAGTATTAAGAATGTCACGGCTTTGCAGCTTTTCCACAACTATGGCTAACATATGGAGAAAGGAAAAAGCCCTTCAGACTATTCTCAGAGGGAACTAGAAGAGGCTACATTGCTTACAAAGCCTGGAGAGAATTCAAGTCAAGTAGAGCTAACTATAGAAATATAAGGATAAGGACACCTCTCTCAGCAGTGACACAGATCACATGAACTGCAGAAACCCTTCTTTCTTTCTCTACTTATTGCTTCAGGCAATCTGCCCAACGAGAAGCAGAAGCTATTGAAGTCAATAGTTTTAGGCCCTGATCTGTGGTGTGTCGTTTTGTTGCAGTAGGACTTTAGTTATTGGCACTATTTTTTAAAATACTTCATTTTAAATTTATATATCGAGTAATAGTATACGAGGTGTGTATATGAACATTAAAATACCTATTCATATCTGATATTCATATATGAATAACATTCATATATGAACCTTCATATGTTCATATATGAACCTTAAGATACCTGTAAAATTTGCTAGTAGAAAAAATATTAATCTCAATGTGATCAGTCAAATGGAAGGCAGTTAAAACTAATTAAATAATATATAAATAGAAATTTATCTCCCCTTTCTGGAATAAAATTAAAAAAATAAATTTCATCTTTCTAACACAGGCAATTTAATCACAAATATTGGCTAGTTCTTTCACTACATCCTATATAAGTTGAACAAATAACAACTAACAAGAAAACTGATTTGCTTTGAAATTATCATTATTTGAATACAATGAATTACTCAAACTAAGCGATTTTTCAATATTCCACAATGTTAATTAAACAAATATTTATTTAGCACCTACTATGTGCCACGTAATAGGTTATATGAAGAGAATACAACAGGCAGAATTAACCCCAGCCAATTATAATGTAGTATAAACTATTAGAAAACAAAAAAGATATTTGTATAAGACAACAAACTCTTTCTTCTGGAAGATAAACATCATAAAATACTGCATGAAACATTTACCTGTATATAAATCTAGATCACATGATAATTCTCTAATGACAGAGGGTTACTGTTGGAGCACTGATTTTGTTCAGGTAACCGATCTCCACAGAGTCCTGTATTTAAGCCCCAAGATCAAGACTTCATGGTTTGTGTGATTTACACAGGCTCCAGTGTCTGTCTTGACAATGTCTTTCTTTACCCTTTATACCAAATGGATTCAATCTTCCTGCAAAGAAGAGGGAGAATATTCTGTGATCCTGGTAGGCGGTTATAATGCTGGAATCCCAATTCAACTCGGGGGCATTGCTAAGGAAATGAACAATCCTGCATTCCCCTCTTAGGACCAGTCAAAGCAATTGTAATAGGTAGAGGAGATAAAACAACTCAAGCTCCATAACACTGCTTATTTACAGATTTATTAATGGTCACAGGAAACTAGGTTAAGGGGGAAATGACTTGATTTTCTCAAACACACATGCTTTGATATACATAACTTATATAAAACTTTAACCCCCTCCATGTTTTGTTCTCTTGAGTAGCTGAGTCTGTATTTTGCCTTTCTATCTCTGTTGGTTTTGCTTGTTACATCTAAAGAGTCCCTTAGCACCTCCTGTTTCCTATGCCCACATTTTTCTTATTTATCTTTTTTAACTTATTGTGTCAATAATAGGGGAAGTGTTTGGAGATCCTAGGATA